>NW_004444212.1:1866073-1867660 GCF_000243295.1 Trichechus manatus latirostris
ATGGTTTGTGTCCTGTTAATGCCGTGCATTAGGGCCTCTAGCATTGATCCTATTTTTTCTTCTATGAACTTTGTGGTTTTGGGCTTTATACTTAAGTCTTTGATCCATTTTGAATTTTGCATATGGTGTGTGGTATGGGTCCTGTTTCATTTTTTTGCAAATGGACACCCAGTTTTGCCAGCAACATTTGTTAAAAGACTGTCTTTTCCCCATTTGATGGACTTTGGGCCCTTGTCGAAGATCAGGTGACTGTAGGTGGATGGATTTACATCTGGGTTCTCAATCTTCTTCCATTGGTCAATGTATCTGTCGTTGTACCAGTACCAGGCTGTTTTGACTACCATAGTTGTATAGTAGGTTCTGAGGTCAGGTAATGGAAGTCCTTCTACTTTATTTTTCTTTTTCAGTAGTGCTTTACTTATCCAGGGCTTCTTCCCTTTCCATATGCAGTTAATGATTAGTTTTTCCATCTCTTTAAAGAATGTTGGTATTTGGATTGAGATTGTATTGAATTTGTAAATTGCTTTGGGTAGAACTGTCATTTTCACAATGTTGAGGCTACATATCCATGAGCATGATATATTTTGCCATTTATGTATATCCCTTTGGGTTTCTTCCAGTAGTGTTTTGTAGTTTTCTTTACAACCCAGGTTAGATTTATTCCTAAGTATTTTGTTTTTTAGGGGCTGTTTTAAATGGTATTGTTTTTCTGATTTCTTTTTCATCATTCTCTTTATTGGTGTATAGGAATCCAACTGATTTTTGTATGTTTATCTTGCATCCTGCTACTCTGCTGAATCTTTCATTAGTTCCAGTAGTTTTCTTGGGGAGTCTTCAGAGTTTTCTATGTATAGTAACATGTCATCTACAAACAGGCACAGTTTAACTTCTTCATTACCAATTTAGATGCCCTTTATTTCTTTTTCTTGCCTTATTGCTCTAGCTAGGACTTCCAGTACAATGTTAAATAGGAGTGGTGATAAAGGGCATCTTTGTCTGGTTCCTGTTCTTAAGGGGAATATTTTCAGCCTCTCTCCTTTAAGAATGATGTTGTCTGTTGTTTTTGCATAAATACCCTTCATTATGTGGAGAAATTTCCCCTCTATACCTATTTTTATTGAGAGTTTTTATCAGGAATGGGTGTTGGACTTCGTCAAATCCTTTTCTGCATCAGTTGAGATGATCATGTGATTCTTTTCTTTCCTTTTATTTATGTGGTGGATTACATTGATTGATTTTCTTATGTTGAACCATCCTCGCATACCTGGTATGAATCCTGCTTTGTCTTGGTGTATTATTTTTTTGATATGATGCTGAATTCTATTGGGTGGAATTTTGTTGAAAATTTTTGCATCTGTATTAATGAGAGATATTAGTCTGTAATTTTCTCTTTTTGTGGTGTGTTAGCCTGGTTTTGGTATCAGGGTTATGCTGGCTTCAGAGAATGATTTTGGAAGTGTGGCTTCCTTTTCTATGTTCTGAAATAGTTTGAGTAGTACTGGTATAAGCTCTTCTCTGAATGTTTGGTAGAATTCTCCAGTGAAGCCATTTAGGCCAGGGCTTTTTTTTGTTTGGGAGTTTTTTATT
>NW_004444212.1:1867760-1877738 GCF_000243295.1 Trichechus manatus latirostris
TCTTGTTATGGGTCTGTTCAGATTTTCAACATCAGTTTGTGGTAGTTTTGGTAGGTAGTATGTTTCTAGAAATTTATCAATTTCCTCTAGGTTTTCAAATTTGTTAGAGTATAGTTTTTCATAATACTCTTATGATCCTTTTTATTTCAGTTGGGTCTGTTGTAATGTCCCCCATTTCATTTCTTATTTGAGTTATTTGTGCCCTCTCCTGTTTTTCTTTTGTCAGTCTCATCAGTGATTTGTCGATTTTGTTGATCCTTTCAAACAAACAACTTTTGGTTTTGTTGATTCTTTCTATTGTTTTTCTGTTCTCTATTTCATTAATTTCTGCTCTGATCTTTATTATTTCCTTTCTTCTAGTGGCTGTGGACTTTTTTTGCTGTCCTCTTTTTATTTGTTTGAGTTGTGTAGTTAATGATTTGATTTTGTCCCTTTTTTCTTTTTTGATGTGTGCATATACTGCTATAAATTGTCCTCTGAGGACTGCCTTTGCTGTTTCCCAAAGGTTTTTGATATGATGTGTTTTCCCTCTTGTTTGATTCTGGGAATTTTTCAGTTCCATCTCTGATTTTTTTTATTATCCAGTGGTTTTTAAGCAGGATGTTATTCATTTTCCATGTAATTTATGTTTTTCTCTTGCTCTTCCTGTTGTTAATTTCTACCTTGATGGCACTGTGGTCAGAGAAGATACTTTGTATTATCTCATTGGTTTGGATCTTGTTGAGGATTTCTCTGTGGCCTAAGATGTGGTCTATTCTGGGGAACCTTCCATGTGCATTGGAAAAGAATGTGTACTTTGCAGCTGTTGGGTGTAGTGTTCTATATATGTCTATGAGGTCAAGTTGGCTGATGTATCTTTTGTATTGTGTTGGCTCTTCTGTATCTTTTTTTAGTTTCTTTCTAGATGTTCTGTCCTTTACCAAGAGTGGTGTGTTGAAATCTCCTACTATTATTGTGGAATTGTCAATTTCTTTTTTCAGTGCTTTAGAGTTTGTTTTATGTATTTTGGAGCTCTGTCATGGGATGAGAAGATGTTTATTATGGTCATGGCTTCACGATGGATTGTCCCCTTAATCAGTATATAGTGTCCTTCTTTGTCTTTTATGGTGGCTTTTGCTTTAAAGTCTATTTTATCTGAGATTAGTATTGCCACTCATGCTCTTTTTTGGTAGCTGTTTCCTTGACATATTTTTTCCATCCTTTTATTTTTAATAAATTTAAATCTTTCTTTCTAAGATGAGTCTCTTGTAGACAGCATATTGATGGATCCTGTTTTTTTACCCATTTTGTCACTTTCCTTCTCTTTATGGGTGCATTGAGGCCATTTACATTCAGTGTAATTATTGATAGGTGTGAGTTAATTGTTGTCATTTTGTAGTGCTTTTTTTTGTGGTGCTATCTTTTTGTTTGTTCCTCTTACTCTCCTGTGCTGAGTTCCTTTTTTTTTATGGATTTTTTTAAAATTTCTTTTGTTTTCGTAGGTTTTGTTTTTACTGAGACTTTGTTTTCTTCTTGATTTTGATGAGTAGGGTTGTTAATTTTGTTTGTGGTTACTGTGAAATTTACCATTACCTTCCTAGTTTTGAAGCGGTCTATTATTACTTGGTATCACCTTGCATTCCTCTCCATTAGAGGGTTCTATACCTACATCATTTATTCCCTCTTTTATTGTTCTGATGTTTTTGTCATTTACAGATTAACCTCTCTGGTTCCCTGTTGTAATTCTTTTGGTTTTGGATAGCCCTTGAGAGTTCATTTCCTAGGTTGGTATCTGGATGGTACAATCCTGCATCCTAGATTCAGCCTGTAGTCTGATGTTGTTTGTTCTCAGACTGAAGGACTCCCTTTAATAATTCTTGTAAGTTCGGTTTGGTTTTTACATAGTCCATTAATTCCTGTTTATATGGAAATGTCCTAATTTTACCATCATATTTGAATGAATGTTTTGCAAGATATATTCTTGGCTGGAAATTTTTGTCTTTCAGCGTTTTATATATGTCATCCCATTGCCTTCTCTTTTGCCTGGTTTCTGCCAAATAATCTGAGCTTAGTCTTATTGCTTCTCTTCTGTATGTGAAGTTTTTTTTTTTTTTTCTCAAGCTGGTCACTGGATTCTTTGTCTTTGGTTTTAGATAGTGTGATTATGATATGCCTTGGTGATTTTCTTTTGGGGTATATCCTATATGGGGTTTGTTGAGCTTCTTGGATGGTCAGCTTTTTATCTTTCATGATAATGAGGAAGTTTTCTGTCAGCAGTTCTTCAATGATCCTCTCTGTGTTTTCTGTTTTCTTCCTCTGTTCTGGAACTCCAATTACTGGCTAATTTTTACTTTTGATTGTATCCCACATAATTCTCAGCTTTGTTCATTTTTCTTCATTCTTTTTTCTGATTTTTCCTGAAAGAATGTTGTAGCCAAGTGTTTGTCTTCAGTTTTGCTGCTCCTGTCTTCCAGCGTTTTAAACCTGCTCCTTAGGCCTTCTATGGCAGTTTCCATTTCTGAAATCTTGTGGTTTATCTTTTGGATTTCTAATTTTTTTTGTACAATTTCTAGTTGTTAATTTATTTTGGCATTTTGTTCCTGTATTACTTTTCTGATTCTTCAATTTTTTTGTCATGTTTGCCATGAATTTCTATTTTTTCCTCATTTTTGTTAGCTTTTTGCTTCAACTCTTGGATAGCTCTGAATATTAGAGATTTGAATTCCATATCAGGTAGTTCTAGTTCCTTTTCTTCTACTGGAAAGTCATCTGGTGTTTTATTTTGGATGCCTTCTGGAACCATCTTGTCCTGTTTTTGTAAATGTTTTGATATTGTCTGCTGTCTTTAGGTCATTCAGTAGTTATTTTCCTCACTTATTTATTGTAGATTTGTTTGTTCCATCCTGCTTTTTGTTGTATTTGGTTGTGTTTGAGTAGGCCGGCTGTGCTTTCTTTGTTGTTTGCTCATCTGTAGACACATTTTTCACCTCCTTCTCCAATGGGCAAGGTCAGCCATTCAGGTATGGTATAGCAGGGCAGTTTCAGCTGAAGGGGAATTCCTGGGATGTGTTTTTTGTGACAGGTACTAGTGCTGACAGGGCTGGCCGGGAGTCATTGCAGGGCAGGTTTTGGTAGGCCATGCCTGTGCTGCCTGGAGTGTGATGGTCAGTGCACAGTGCAAGTAGGCAGGAAGGAGGGGGAGGTTGTGATGTGTGGAGCTAAGGTGAGTATGGGAAAGAGGAGAGAGAGGAGAGAGGAACAGGATCCCAAAACATACTAACAAACAAACAAAAAAGAGTGCTAAGGGAGCTTACCATTGGAGTGGAGAGATGAGAGACTGAGAAATGGAGGAAAAAAAAAAGAAAAAAAGAAAAAAGCATTAAAGAAAAACACAAATAAATAAAAAGAAAAGAAAATCCCCCAGGGATCCCAACAATGCAGCTATCGGAACTGGGGAAGTCGCTCCCAGGCCGTGAAGTACAGCCTGTCTAGAAGGGGTAAAAGTGTCACAAGGCACCAGGTATTCAGGAGACAGGAGAAGAAGGTAGGTAGAGAGAGATGAGAAACTGAGAAATGAAGAAAGACAAAAAGGGAAAAAGAAAGAGAAGAAAACAAAACAAAGAAACAAACAAACAAAACGCCCAAAAACAAACAAACAAACAAAAAAAAACCCCAAACAAGAAAAAAGAAATGTCCTCAGGGATCCCACTGCATGTCTGCACAGAGTAAGAGAGTAACTTCCAATCAGTGTATTTCTGCCTGCATAGGAGGGACTCCCCAGCCAAGAAAAAAAGAAGAAAACAAACAAATCAAAACAGAACAAGTCAGAACAAACAAGCAAAAAAAACCCTGCAGATCTCACCAGCATGGCAGCACAGGCCAGGAAGTAGTTTCACAGTTGAGCAGTGTTTCATAGCCTTTCAGGAAGAAGCAAAGGTATTTCAGAGAAATGAGCAGGAGGTGGTGAGAGATAAGGAAGAAATCAAAAGAAGCAGAAAAAGCAACACCAGCATCCAGCAAATGGCACTCAGGGAGCTGGTCAGTATGGGCAGGTGGAATCCAAGCATCACCAGAGTGAAGTCAGTGCTTCCTAGCCAAGAAACTGTGGCCACAGGAAGCAGAGGAGGCCAAGTGGGGGTGACAAAAGGTGGGGGGTGGGAAAACGTATGTTGCTGGTTACCAGTTGCTCTGTCTCCTGCTGGAGGCTCTGTGCAGGTGCTTTCTTGTACTACCTGTTTGCTGATCTCTATAAGGAGTCCAAAATGGTGGATCCGTGCTGCGTTAGCTGATAGGGGACCTCACTCTCTGTTCTCTGTCAGTTTCTTATTCCATTCAGTGCCTGGCTGAGTTCTTTATCTCTTCATTTGATGCCTAGGGTTTCAGGATTGAGATTCTTCTCTGTTTGGCTTAGTTTTTCAGATCTTTGCTGTGGAGGGATGACATGGTTCTTCTGTCTATAATGCCATGTTGCCCTGAAGTCCTCAGAGTGTGCTTCCTAGCTCAAGTAGATACATGAGACTAAACGGGCAGCTTCTGTCCAGTGGCAAGATGGGAAGGCAGAGAGGGTCAGGAGCTGGTTGAATGGACATGGGAAATCTGGGTGGAAAGGAGGAGTGTGTTGTCACGGTACAGGGAGAGCAACTAGGGTCACATAACAATGTATGTATAAATTTTTGTATGAGAGACTAACTTGAATTGTAAACTCTCATTTAAAGCACAACAATAAAAAAAGAAAACAGTATGGAGCACAGTTCTACTCTGACACACATGGGGGTGCCATGAACTGACAAACAGCAACTGGGTACTCTGATAATCAGTCTTGGGAAAACTGCTAGATATAAAAATACCGGGTACTTAGAAGCAAGAATGGAATGACAGAAGCTTTGTGTCTCTGCCAATGTCCACCACAGAACAGAGACGAATGGAAGATGGGTAGTGGCAGCAGGTGGAAATAAACTAAGACTTACTGGAGCAATAAAATCAGAGAAGCTTCCAAAAGTTATTTCTGAACTTTAAGGGTAGTTGTACACTCAGGAGGCCATAACTAATCTGCTGACATAAGAAAGACATAAGAAAAGATTTATGGCCATATTGTAAAGAATATTCATGAAAAGACAATAGCAGGAAACTCTTCCCTTTTTTGAAATGAGTGACAAAGCAAAAGCTCCAAGCAGCAAAGCTCCTACTAACCTGAAAAGAAAAAAGACACTGGGACCAGGTAATAATGGGGAAAAAAATAGATTCATAGGGCATTTAAGGAGCAGAAAGAAAGAAACAGTGAGATTAAACAATTATTCAGGAAAAAAGTATCTTAAATAGGTCAAACACATAAACAAAATCATCCCAAGTAGCTCGCCATGCTCTGAGTGAATTAGACCCTGTATCTCTAAGTGAATTCTGCTATTGCTGTTCATGCAAAGATTACCAGACACATGTATACCACAGGGGAGCTTCCAGCTCATTCCCCGGCCAGCCCTCCCTATGCCTATCTGCACGTTTTGCATTAATCATACACGCATGGCACTTCCTGTTTAATCACTTGGCAATTATCTGGTTTATATCTTCTGTTTTCATATCCTAAACAAGATTTGCCTCATCAGATCTTAAAATTGCATTTGACATGGTAACGAATAGTTGAATTATTTGTTCCTTACAAATGTAATTATTCACCATGTAATTTTCAGGAAGATGCAGCTTGCAAGTGTTCATATAGAATTTACTATGCAATTATCACACTTACCGCAACCCTCCCTCATAGCCGAAATGGCCAGCAAGGGCACTTCTGTCAAGAGGAAAGCTATTGTACGAAGTACAGTTTAGGAAACAAAGTATTGTATATAGAGATGGCTTCCTGTGAGTGATAGCTATGCATTATGAACATCTATGGAAATCATTTGATTTCTTTTTGTGACATTCTCTCCATCTACAACATGAGTAGAAGAGAAGAAAGATTGTAGAGAATAATAAGAACAAAGAAGAATTTGGAAAAAATGCAGATACAGTTGTGATAGGTGTTCATCATTTTGGTACAGTGATTCCTCAGCTAAAAGAGGGGAGAAGGATAGGATTCTTTTAAGGGCAGATGAATTGGGAGGCCCCATTCCAGATTCTCTATTAGGAGTATGCAGAGGCTGGCCTAAAGACAACCCCTGCCTTTCGGGCCAATGAGAAGATGTGTCCTTGAGATATTGAGAAAGCAAGGCAGGGAAGGTGTTCCATTTCTAATCTTGATAGTACTAGCCTAATTGAGGCAGGCTGGGTATAGGAAAACTATTCCTGAAGAATAATAGCACGTGCATTCAGAGGAAATCTCATAAAACTCAAAAATAGACACACATGGTGCCTTAGCTTCCTAGTGCTGCTGTAACACAAATACCACAAGTGGCAGGCGTTAAAGAACAGAAATTTATTTTCTCATAAGTTCTGAAGGCTAAAATTCTAAATCAAGCTCTAGGCTGAGCCCATTGTTTCCTTATTGGTAGCCCCCAGCATTCCTTGGTTCCTTAGTGTTGCTTGGATTATAGACAATCCTCACATGGCATTTGCCTTCCCCTGCGCGTTTCTCTGTGTCTATTCTTGTCTTTTTTTATAACTCAGAAGTGATTAGGTTTAGGATCCACCCTACACTGATATGACTTCATTAACGTACCAAAGAAAAACCTTATTTCCAAATGGGATCACATCCACAGGCACAAGAACCAGGAATTAAACACATAATTTTGAGGTGACACAATTCAATCCGTAGCTTAAGTCTAAATTTATGAGAAATACGGTGGGCAATGGTGGTCATTGAAACAACTAACTCTGAGGCTGTCATCTAACTTGTCACCATTAATTTGATCATCAGTTCTTAAGTAAATTCCAGCTCCTTATTTTTTCTTCAACTCTCTCTATTTTTTTCTGTCTTAGATCTGATTTATTTTGCAATCACTTTGATAGTGTATATGTGTGGTGTGTGTGTGTGTGTAAAATGGGAAGTGGTATAGAATAATAGTTAAGACCTTGAGCTTCTGAGTCACATATGCCTGAGTTCCTCACATGGTTCTACCATGGTCTAATTTTCTGATAAGTGGACAACTATTCAATCTCTCTAAGCTTTATATTTTTTTTAATTTGTAAAATGAGAGTGATAATACCATTTTGTGGTAAAGGAGATAATTAGGTAAAATGATGATTGCAGTGTCCAACACTTAATAAATATTCAATTAAAATAAATATTATCTTTAGTTTTAACCTTTTGTATCAAGATTTAGTGATGTTTCTGTCATTCTACAGGAAAAGCAGACATTGACCTTTTACTGACTTGGATTTTAATTTTTTATTCCTTTTAGCCTAATTTAGGCACTTAACTCCTTGCAAACATATGGTTGATTAAAATGACTTTCTGAGTCCAAACACTTTTATCATCTTTTTAAAAATAACAAAAACCAAACCCCATTGCCATTGAGTCAATTCTGATTCATAGCAACCCTATAGGACACAGTAGAACTGCTCCCTAGGATTTCTAAGGAGTGGCTGGTAGATTTGACCTGCTGGCATTTTGGTTTGCAGCCGAGCTCTTAACTACTGTGCCAGTAGGGCTCCACTATCTCTTTTGCTACTGTCTTTTCTCAAACCCCATCATTACCTGCTAGATCCATATGAAAAGTCTCCTAACTAATCTCCTGGCTTCTAATCTTCCACTTCAATGTACAGCACACATATTTCTTAGCTGAATATTCCTGAAATACGACTATGATCACATCCTTCAACTACCTCATCATGTACTGATTAATAACATAGATTTGAACTATTTAATTTAGGTTTTGTGACAAACACTTTTGGTTGGCTTCCTCAATACCCTTTCTTTGTCTTATTTCTTTACTTCCCTATAATATACTGGCTACGTCATAAATTTAACAGCCTCCCTTGCATCTGTTGTTTTGTTGTTGTTAGGTGCTGTCGAGTTGGTTCCAACTCATCACCACCCTATGCACAACAGAAGAAAACACTGCTTGGTCCTGTGCCATGCCCACAATCATTGCTATGCTTGAGCCCACTGTCACAGCAACTGTGTCAATCCATCTCACTGAGGGTCTTTCTCTTTTTCTCTGACCCTCTACTTTACCAAGCATGATATTCTTCTCCAAGGACTGATCCCTCCTGACAACATGTCCAAAGTATGTAAGATGTAGTCTCGCCGTCCTTGCTTCTAAAGAGCATTCTGGTTGTACTTCTTCCAAGACAGAGTTGTTCAACCATTTCAAGAGTTAGCATATGGTCAGGAACTCATGGTACTGAAGGAAGAAACTCAAGCTGCACTGAAGGGATTGGTGAAAAATAGGCTTCAGGAATTGATGGACTATCAATTGAGATGTTTCAACAAACAGATGCAGTGCTGCAAGTGCTCACTCGTTTATATCAAGAAATTTGGAAGACAGCTATCTGGCCAACTGACTGGAAGAGATCCATATTTATGCCTATTCCCAAGAAAGGTAACCAACCAAATGTGGAAATTATCTAACAAAAATCACTAATATCACACTCAAGTAAAATTTTGCTGAAGATCATTCAAAAGAAGCTGCAGCAGTATATCGACAGGGAACTGCCAGAAATTCAAGCCGGATTCAGAAGAGGACTTGGGAACCAGAGATATCATTGCTGATGTCAGATGGATCCTGGCTGAAAGCAGAGAATACCAGAAAGATGTTTACCTGTGTATTATTGACTATGCAAAGGCATTCAACTGTGTGGATTATAACAAATTATGGATAACCTTGTGAAGAATGGGAATTCCAGAGCACTTAATTGTGCTCATTAGAAACCTGTACATAGATCAAGAGGCAGTTGGTCAGACAGAATAAGGGGCTACTGCATGGTTTAAAGTCAGAAAAGGTGTATATCAGGATTGTATCTTTCACCATATCTATTCAATATGTATGCTGAGCAAATAATCCGAAAATCTGGACTATACGAAAAAGAATAGGGCATCAGGATTGGAGAGAAGACTCATTAACAACTTGCGTCATGCAGATGACACAACTTTGCTTGCTGAAAGTGAAGAGGACTTGAAGAACTTACTGATGAAGATCAAAGACCACAGCCGTCAGTATGGATTATACTTAAACATAAAGAAAACAAAAATCCTCACAACTGGACCCTTGCATCTAGGACTATCCATATCATACAGTACTGGCCAATGAGTGGGAACCTGGTAGGAGAGTTTTTTTTTTTTTAATGTATATTTTTATTGTACTTTAGATGATATGGTTTACAGAAGAAATAGTTTCTCATTAAACAGTACACATATTGCCCTATGACAATGATTAACAACCCCATGACATGTCAACACTGTCCCTTCTCAACCTTGGGTTCCCTATCACCAGCTTTCTTGTCCCCTCCTGCCTACTAGTCCCTGTCCCTGGACTGCTGTGCCTCATTAGTCCTGTTTTCTTTTATGAGGCTGTCCAATCCCCAGCTGAACGGTGAACTTTGGGAATGAGTTCACCGCTGCGCCAAAAGGATGTCCAGGGTCCATACTCTGGAGGTTCCTCCAGTCGATCAGGCCAGTAAATCTGGCTTTTTTTTTTTGCTAGTTAGAATTTTGTTCTACATCCTTTTCCAGTTCTGTCCAGGATGCTCTATTGTGATCACGGTCAGAGCAGTCTGTGGTGGTAGCTGGGCACCATCTAGCTGTACTGGACTCAGTCTGGTGGAGGCCATGGTAGCTATGGTCCGTTAGTCCTTGGGACTAATCTTTTCCTTGTATCCTGTTCTCTTCATTCTCCCTTTCTCCTGAAGGGGTGAGACTAGTGGAGTATCTTAGATGGCTGCTCACAGGCTTTTAAAACCCCAGACGCTACTCACCAAGGTTGAATGTAGAACATTGTCTTTATAAACTGTATTACGCCAATTGAGCTAGATGTTCCATGGTCTCCACAGCCCTCTGCCCAGCAATTCAGTCCCTCAGGGAGTTTGGAAGTGTTTATGGAGCTTCCATGACCTTTTCTTGTACAAGTT
>NW_004444212.1:1877994-1881616 GCF_000243295.1 Trichechus manatus latirostris
TACTCCATTGTGTGTATGTACCATAGTTTGTTTATCCATTTATCTGTTGATGGGCATGTAGGTTGTTTTCAGCTTTTTGCTATTGTGAACAGTGCTGCAATGAATATGGTTGTGCATATGTCTATTTGTGTGACGGCTCCTATTTCTCTAGGATATATTCCTAGGAGTGGGATTGCAGAATCGTATGATAATTCTATTTCTAGCTTTCTATGGAAGCACCATATCATTTTCCAAAATGGTTGTATCATTATGCATTCTCACCAGCAGTTCATAAGAGTTCCAATCTCCCTGCAGCCTCTCCAACATTTGTTACTTCCAGTGTTTTTGATTCATGCCAGTAATGCCGGGCGAGATGGTATCTCATTGTGGTTTTAATGTGCATTTCTCTAATGGCTAGTGATTGTGAGCATTTCCTCATTTGTCTGTTGGCCGCTTGAATGTCTTCTTTGATGAAGTGTCTATTCATTTACTTTGCCCATTTTTTAATTGGATTATTTTTTCTTTTTGTTGTTGAGGTGCTGGATTTTCTTATAGATTTTAGAGATTATAGCTTTGTCTGACTTGTAATGTCCAAAAATTTTTTCCCAGTCTGTAAGTTCTCTTTTTACTCTTTTGGTGAAGTCTTTTGATTAGCATAAGTATTTCATTTTTAGAAGATCCCAGTAATCTAGCTTATCTTCTGGGGTTTGTGTGTTATTGGTTATGGTGTGTATCCTGTTAATGCCGTGTATTAGGGCCTCTAGCATTGATCCTATTTTTTCTTCCATGAACTTTATAGTTTTTGGCTTTATATTTAGGTCTTTGATCCAAATTGTGTTACTTTTTGTGTATGGTATGAGGTATGGGACCTGTTTCATTTTTGCAGACGAACTTCCAATTTTACCAGCACCATTTGTTAAATAGACTATCTTTTCTTCATTTGATGGACTTTGAGCCCTTGTGGAAGATCAGGTGACAGTAGGTGGATAGATTTACATCTGGGTTCTCAATTCTATTCCGTTGGTCAATATATCTATCGTTGTACCAGTACCAGGCTGTTTTGACTACCGTTGCTGTATAGTAGGTTCTGAAGTCAGGCAGTGCGAGTCCTCCTACTTTATTCTTCTTCTTCAATAGAGCTTTGCTTATAGAGGGCTTCTTCCCTTTCCATATAAAGTTAACCATTAGTTTTTCCATCTCTTTACAGAATGTTGGTATTTGGATCGGGATTGCATTTTATTTGTAAATTTCTTTGGGTAGAATTTTCATTTTCACTATGTTGAGTCTACCTATTCAGGAGCATGGGGTGTTTTTCCACTTATGTAGATCCCTTTGGGTTTCTTGCAGTAGTGCTTTGTAGTTTTCTTTGTATAGGTCCTTTACATCCCTGGTCAGATTTATTCCTAAGTATTTTATTTTTTTATGGGCTATTGTAAATGGTATTGCTCTCCTGATTTCCTTTTCATCATTCTCTTTACTGGTGTATAGGAATCCAACTGACTTTTTTATGTTTATCTTGTATCCTGCTACTTTGCTGAATCTTTCTATTAGTTCCAGGAGTTTTCTAGTGGAGTCT
This sequence comes from Trichechus manatus latirostris, assembly GCF_000243295.1. Classification (NCBI taxonomy): domain Eukaryota; kingdom Metazoa; phylum Chordata; class Mammalia; order Sirenia; family Trichechidae; genus Trichechus; species Trichechus manatus. The sequence goes on from NW_004444212.1 coordinate 1,879,550, forward strand.
TAGGGTTTTCTATGTATAGTATCATATCATCTGCAAACAGGGACAGTTTAACTTCTTCATTACCAGTTTGGATGCCCTTTATTTCTTTTTCTTGCCTATTGCTCTAGCTAGGACTTCCAGCACAATGTTAAATAGGAGTGGAGATAAAGGGCATCCTTGTCTTGTTCCTGTTTTCAAGGGGAATGTTTTCAGCCTCTCTCTATTAAGAATGATGTTAGCTGTTGGTTTTTCATAGATGCCCTTTATTATGTTGAGAAATTTCCCTTCTATACCTACTTTATGAGCATTTTTATCAGGAATGGGTTTTGGACTTTGTCGAATGCCTTTTCTGCATCAATGGAGATGATCATGTGATTCTTTTCTTTCCTTTTGTTTATGTAGTGGATTATGTTGATTGATTTTCTAATGTTGAACCATCCTGCATACCTGGTATGAATCCTATTTGGTCATGGTGTAGTATTTTTTTGTTATGATGCTGAATTCTAGTGGCTAGAATTTTGTTGAGAATTTTTGCATCATATTCATGAGAGATATTGGTCTGTAATTTTCTTTTTTTGTGGCATCTTTGCTTGGTTTTTGTGTCAGGGTTATGCTGGCTTCATAAAATGTATTTGGAAGTATCCCTTCCTTTTCTATGTTCTGAAATAGTTTGAGAAGTACTGGTATAAGCTCTTCTCTGAATGTTTGGTAGAATTCTCCAGTGAAGCCATCTGAGCCAGGGCTTTTTTGGTTGGGAGTGCTTTTTTTTTATTATTACCTTTGTCTTGTTATGGGTCTGTTCAGATTTTCAACATCAATTTGCAGTGGTTTGTGTAGGGTAGGTAGTGTGTTTCTAGAAATTTATCAATTTCCTCTAGGTTTTCAAATTTGTTGGAGTATAGTTTTTCATAATACTCTGTTATAGTCTGTTTTATTTCAGTTGGGTCTGTTGTAATGTCCCCCATTTCATTTCTTATTTAGGTTATTTATATCCTCTCCTGGTTTTGTTTTGTCAGTCTGGCCAGTAGTTTGTAGAGTTTGTTGATCCTTTCAAAGAACTAACTTTTTGTTTTGTTGATTGTTTTTATTGTTTTTCTATTCTCTATTGCATTTATTTCTGCTCTGATCTTTATTATTTCCTTTCTTCTAGTGGCTGTGGGCTTTTTTTTTTTTTTTTGCTGTTCTCTTTCTATTTTTTCGAGTTCTGTAGCTAATGTTTTGATTTTGTCCCTTTCTTCTTTTTTGATGTGTGCATCTATTGCTATAAATTGTCCCCTGAGGACTGCCTTTGTTGTGTCCCAAAGGTTTTGGTATGATGTGTTTTCACTCTCGTTTAATTCTAGGAATTTTTTGATTCCATCTCTGATTTCTTCTATTACCCAGTGATGTGTAAGCAGGGTGTTACTCAGTTTCCTTTTACTTGATTATTTTTCCTTGGTCTTCTTGTTCTTAATTTCTACTTTGAAGGCATTGTGTTTAGAGAAGATACTTTGTATTATCTCCGTGTTTTGAATCTTGTTAGGGATTGCTCTGTAGCCTAAGATGTGGTCTATTCAAGAGAACATTCCATGTGCTTTGGAAAAGAATATTCACTCTGCAGCTGTTGGGTGTAGTGTTCTATATATGTATATGAGGTCAAGTTGATTAATTGTGCCCTTTAGGCCTTCTGTATCTTCGTTGAGTTTCTTTCTAGATGTTCTGTCCTTTACCAAGAGTGGTGTGTTGAAGTCTCCTACAATTATTGTGGAACTGTCAATTTCTCTTTTCAGTGCTGTTAGAGTTTGTTGTATGTATTTTGGAGCCCTGTCATTGGGTGAGTAGATATTTATTATGATTATGTCTTCATGATGGATTGTCCCTTTAATCATTATATAGTATCCTTCTTTGTCTTTTATGGTGGAATTTGTTTTAAATTCTATTTTATCTGAGATTAATATTGCCACCCATACTCTTTTTTGGTAGCTGTTTGCTTGATATATTTTTTCCATTCCTTGATTTTTAATAAATTTACAACTTTGTTTCTAAGATGTGTCCCTAGTAGACAGCATATGGATGGATCCTGTTTTTTTATCCATTGTGCCACTCTCC
>NW_004444212.1:1881759-1922594 GCF_000243295.1 Trichechus manatus latirostris
TTTTTTCATTTCTTTTGTTTTTGTAGGTTTTGTTTTTACTGAGGCTTTATGTTTTTCTTCTTTATTTTGCTGAATAGGTTTGTAACTTTTTTTGTGTTTACCTTGAAATTTACCCTATCTTCCTAGGTTTGAAGCCCTCTATTATTACTTGGTATTGCCTTGCCTTCCTCTCCATTAGAAGATTCTATCCCTACACCATTTATTCCCTCTTTTATTGTTCTGATGTTTTTGTCATTTACAGATTAACCTCTCTGGTTCCCTGTTGTAATTCCTTTGGTTTTGCATAGTCCTTACGAGTTTATTTCCTAGGTTTGTATCTGTCTAGGACAATCCTGTGTCCTATATTTAGCATGTAGTCTGATGTTGTTTGTTCTCAGATTGAAGGAGTCACTTTAATAAGTCTTGTAAGTTTGGTTTGGTTTTTACATAGGCCCTTATTTTCTGTTTATCTGGAAATGACCTAATTTCACCATAATATCTGAATGAGAGTTTTGCAGGATATATTATTCTTGGCTGGCAACTTTTTTTCTTTCAAGGTTTTATATATGTCATCCCATTGCCTTCTTACCTGCACGGTTTCTGCCAAATAATCCAAGCTTAGTCTTATTGTTTCTCCTCTGTATGTGACTTTTTGTTTTCCTTGAACTGCTCTCAGAATTCTTTGTTTGTCTTTGGTTTTTGTGAATGTGATTATGATATGCCTTGGTGATTTTCTTTTGGGTTCTATCCTATATGGGGTTCGTTGAGCTTCTTGGATGGTCAGCTTTCTGTCTTTCATGATATTGAGGAAGTTTTCTGTCAGCAATTCTTCAATGATCCTCTCTGTGTTTTCTGTTTTCTCCCTCTGTTCTGGAAATCTGATTACTCGAAGATTTTTGCTTTTGATTGTATCCCACATAATTCTCAGGGTTTCTTCAGTTTTTTTCATTCTATTTTCTGATTTTTCCTTAGAGTTGTAGCCAAGTTTTTGTCTTCAATTTCACTGATCATGTCTTCCGTCATTTGAAATCTTCTCCTCAGCCCTTCTAAGACACTGACTGTTTCTGAAATCTTGTTCTTTATCTTTTGGATTTGTAATTGTTGTTTTTGTATGATTTCTAGTGTCGAATTTATTTTAGCTTTTTGTTCCTGTATTATTTTCTGGAATTCTTCCATTTTTTTCTGTATTTTCCATGAATTTGTCTATTTTGTCCTCATTTTTGTCTGCTTTTTACTTTGATTCTTGGATAATTCTGAATATTTATTATTTGAATTCCCTATCAGTTAGTTCTAGTGCCTTTTCTTCTACTGGAAAATCATCTGCTGTTTTATTTTGGATGCCTATTGGAAACATCTTGTCCTGTTTTTATGTATGTTTTTATATTATCGGCTGTCTTTGGGGCATTCATTAGTTATTTTACTTGTTTATTGATTGTAGACTTTTTTGTTTCATCCTTTTTTGTTTTATTTGATTATATTTGAGCAGGCGAGATATGTGTTCTTTGTTGTTTGTTCTTCTGTGGGCACGATAATTTTCACCTCCTTCTCCAATGGACAGGGTCAGTCACTCAGATATGGTACAGCAGGGGAGGTCCAGCTGAAGGGGAGTTGCTGGGATGAGTTTTTGTGGCATGTACTAGCACTGACAGTGAAATCTGGGAACCAGTGCAGGGCAGGTTCTGGGATGCCATGCCTGTGCTGTGTGGGAGTATGATGTTCAGTGCTCTGTGCAGGAAGGAGGAAGGAGGGGAGAGATTGTGCTGTGTGGAGCTAAGATGGATATGGGAAAGATGAGAGAGAGGAGAGAGGAACAGGAGTCAAAAACATACACACAAACAAAAAAGAGTGCTAAGGGAGCTTGCTATTGGAGTGGAGAGATGAGAGACTGATAAATGTGGAAAAATAAAAATGAAAAAAGAAAAAGGGTGAAAGAAACAAATGAATAAATCCAGAAACTGGAAATGAAGAAAGACAAAAAGGGAATAAGAGACAGAGAGAATGCAAAACAAAGAAACAAAGAAAAAAAAAAAAAAAAACAAGAAAAATAAAATGCCCCCAGTGATGTCCCTGTGGGTCTGGGCAGAGTAAGGGAGTAGCTTCCAAGCTGCGAGACATTGCCTGACTAGAAGGGGCTCCCAAGCCGAGAATAGAAAAAGAAAACAAACAAGCAAACAAATCAAAAAAGAAAAAATAAGAGCTGGGAAGCAGTTTCACGTTGATTGGTGTTTCACAGCCTTTCAAGAAGGCACAAAGATGGTGCATAGAACTAGGTATTTGAGAGAAAGGAGGGAGAAGTAGTGAGAGGTAAGGATGAAATTTAAAGAAACAGAAAAAAGCAACTCTGGCAGCCAACAAATGGCACTCAGGGAGCCGGCTGGTGTGGGCGGATGGAATCCAAGCAACACCAGGGTAAAGCCGGTGCTTCCCGGCTAAGAGAATGTGGCCCGGGAAGCAGAGGAGGCCATGTGGGGGTAAAGAAGGGTGGGGGGTGGGAAGGCGTATTTCAGTGGTTACTGGTTGTTCTGTCTCCTCCTGGAAGTTCCATGAAGCTGCTTTCTTGTACCCCCATTCACTGATCTCCGATAAGAGTCTAAGATGGAGGACCCGTGCTGCTGTAGCTGATAGGGGACCTCTGCATGTATCTCTCCTCCCTCTCTGTTCTCAGTCAGTTTCTTATTCCGCTTGGTGCTTGACTGAGTTCTTCTTCTCTTCATTTGATGCTAATGGTTTCAGGATTGATGTGTGACTGTTTGACATAGTTTTTCGGATCTTTGCTGTGGACGGATGGTGTGGTGCTTCTGCTTAGAGCACCATGTTGCCCGGAAGTCTCTGGTAGAAGAGTTTTTGAAAAGCCTTTGCTTCCTTTAGAAATGAATGAATGAATGAATGACTATTCCCTTTGCCCTGCTCATCTTTCTTTTTCTTATCTTATAACTGTATGTGATGCCTGGGGTGCACCAATTATCTTGAGAACATGAGATGTCAGTGATGAGGAAGAAAAGTAATTCTCTAAGGGTGGTAGATGGAGAAGATAAAATGAGCCCAGATCCCAGATTTCATCATCAAAGAAATGAAACTATGCTGGCAACCACATGCCTCAGGAATTTTGTGTGTTTGATTTTAGAAAACTCCATTTTTATTTGTTTTAGCCACTTCTAATTATGATTTTTGCTTTGTTTAAAAATTTTTTCATTACTTGCAGTCAACCACATCTCTAATTCATATAGTATTTCAGGCCCCCTATATTTCAGGCAGGAAGTAAGCTATGACACCTACAACTTTCTGACAGTATCAGGCAGTCCAAAAGGATCATATACCAAGATCAACCTTATGATTTCCTGCAGCCACACTTTTGCTCATTCTATTCCTACCAAATGGAAATTATCCCAATTCTGTCAAAATCCAAACCATTCTTCAAGGTGTAGCTCAAATACCACTTCTCTAATGAAACATTTCTGGTTTATCTCTAAGGCTGATTCTTCATTTATTTTGAAATTTTTGGATAGTTCATTTAAAAAAAAATTTAATTTGTTTAAATTCTTAAAGAATTTGTAATACTTGTCGTTTCCTGTATAAAAGCATTTGTGCATTAGTTTCATTCATGTTGCTGGAGTATAAGCATTTTTAGGCAATACGTGTGCATTCTTTTAGCTGGATATATTTTTTAACTTTTGCACATTGCAAGTGCAAAATGAATATCTATAGTGCACTCTTGGAGTAATACTTTCTTAGTGAGACCTCCAACCCTCCATTTGAAAGGGTCAAGAGCGAGCCCCATGCACTAAGGCAAGACTTCATGCCTCTATTAACAGAAGGGATAGAAATACATGGACATTGTCCATTTCTACTCTCTCACGTGGCAGCTTCATCATAGCCATCAGTTCTGAGATCTATAAACCTAATTTCATTATGCTCTTTTATCCTTGTTTATGTAAGACTCTCTAGAAGACACAGAATCTCAGGTCACTTTTGTCTCCCTTGTTCTACATCCTCCTGGCTCTGGACCTCCCTGTCTCCCACCTATCCTCATGTTCTAAAACCATTCTAGTGTGACTTTCACAATCCATCCTCCTTCTCCTTGATCTAAACAAATTATAGATCTCCTCGTAAGACATTACACTCCTATAGTGATGGTTTACATCTTGTTATTACCAATAATTGCCACCCACCATAGTCCCAAATTCAAATATTGCATTCTATGACCACCACTTCTTGTCTTTCCAGCTCACTTTTTCTAGTATTTTGACTCCAACAATTCTTCTATTTCCTTGGGAACTAAAAATATTAACTCTACTAATTTCACTCTCCTTTTATGATTAATTATAAGAATAACTCCCTTGCCCCTCTCAAATTTTATCATATCATTTAAAAACCTCAACCCCAAGTTAGTAGTTAAACCTACTCTGCTTACTACAGCAAAATGTAGAATGAGAAAACATGCAATCACTCTGCGTGGTCTAACTTAGATTCATAATCACAAATCTGACAAACAAACTTCTTTATTCACACTATTTTTATCCTCAAAGACTTTTTCATTTCCTCTCTTCTCAACACTCCAAACCTTATCTTCCTGCCTCACTCTCAGCCTAAATGGTTTCGCATTTTGCTTGGAGAATTGAAGGAATTAGAGTAGACTTTCTACAAGCTCCCATCTCCTAAGCTACCCAACATGTACTCTGTTTTCTCTTCTTTTATTAAAGGTTAATAGTTCTTAATTTGGCTGCAAATTAGTAACACCTTGGACCTTTTGAAATTACCAGCACACCATAATAGTTGGAGACTTCATTACACCACTTTCATCCAGAAAAAATATCAACAAAGAAACAGAGGACCAGAATGACACTATAAACCAACTAGATTTAACAGATATATATAGAACACTCCACCCAACAGTAGCACAATGTACATTCTACTCCAGTGCACATGGATCATTTTCCAGGATAGTTAACAGATATATATAGAACACTCCACCCAACAGTAGCACAATGTACATTCTACTCCAGTGCACATGGATCATTTTCCAGGATAGACCACATTTTAGGTCACAAAGCAAGTCATGATAAATTCGAGAAGATTGAAGTCATACAAAGTATTTTTTCTGACCATAATGAAGTGAAGCTTGAAATCAATAACAGAAAAAAAAAAAAATAAAGAGTGGGGAGGGGGGGAACCCTGGAAAATACACAAACATATGGAAGTTAAACAACACACAATTAAATTACCAGTGGGTCAAGGAAGAAATCACAAATTTCTTAGAGTCAAATGAAAATGAAAGCACAGCATATGAAAACTTATGGAATGCAGTGAAGGCAGTTTTCAGAGGGAAATTTATAGCAATAAATGTCTTCATGAAAAAGGAAGAAAGATCTCACATTAACAGCCTAACTTGACAACTCCAGAAACTAGAAACAGAAGACCAAACTAAGCCTAAAACTACCAGTAGAAAGGAAATAACAAAGATCAGAGCATAAATAAGTAAAATCAAAAACAGAAAAACAATAGAATCAATGAAACCAGATGTTGGTTCTTTGGAAGATCAATAAAATTGACAAACTTATAGCTAAAGTGACAAAGAAAAGAAAAGTTGCAAAAATCAAAATAAAAAATGGAAGAGGGGACATTACAAATGGCCCAATAAAATAAAGAGAATTATGACAGAATATTATGAACAACTGTATGGCAACAAAGTGGACAATCTAGATGAAATGGACACATGCTTAGAGGCAAACCATCTACCCAAACTGACTCAAAAGGAAATAGAAAGTCTCAACAGACTCAAAACAAGTGAAGAGATTGAATCAGTGATCAAAAATCTCCCCCCTCCCCCCACCCTCTCAAAAAAATGCCTCGGACCACATGGCTTCACAGAGGAATTCTACCAAACATTTACAGAAGAATTGACACCAACACTGTTTTAAACTTTCAAAAGGATAGAGAAGGAAGGACTATTCCCTAGTTCATTTTATGAAGCAAACATAACCCTGATACCCAAACCAGACAAAGACACCATAAGAAGACTACAGGCCAATATCTCTTATGAACATAGATGCAAAAATTCTCAACAAAATATTAATGAACAGAATCCACCAGCATATTAAGAGAGTCATATACCATGACCAAGTGGAATTTATTCCAGGAATGCGGGGATTATTCAACATTAGAAAAATCAATCCACGTAATACATTGCATCAATAGAACAAAGGAAAAGAACCACATGATCATCTGTATGGATGCAGAAAAAAGCATTTAATAAAACCCACCATGCTTTCTTGATGAAAACCCTAAAGAAGGTTGTAATAGAAGGGAAATTCCTCAATATGATTCGGGGCATATATGAGAAGCCAACAGTCAACATTATACTTAATGGAGAAAGACCGAGAGCTTTCCCCTTGACATTGGGAACAAGACAAGGGTGCCCTCTCTCATCACTTCAAGTCAATTTTGTATTAGAAATCCAAGCCAGAGCAACAAGACAAGAAAAAGAAATAAAAGGTATCCAGACTGGAAAACAAGAAGTAAAATTATCCCTAGTTGTGGATAATATGATCCTATATATAGAAAATTCCAAAGAGTCCGCAAGAAAACTTCTAGAGTTAATAAAAGAATTTAACAAAGTGACAGGGTACAAAGTCAACAAACAAAAATCAGTTGGGTTTCTATTTACCAGCAATGAGAAATTTGAAAGGGAAATTAGGGAAACAATTCCATTTACAATAGTGTCTAAGAGAATAAAACACCTCGGAATAAAACTAGACAGTGACATGAAGGGCTTATACAATGAAAACTATAAAACACTGCTGAAAGACATTAATGAAGACCGAAATAAATGGAAAGAAGTTCCATGTTCATGGATTGGAAAACTTAATATTGTTAAGATGTTAGTACTACTCAAAGTGATCTATAGATTCAATGCAATCGCTATCCAAATTCCAACAGCCTTCTTTACAGAAAGAGAAAAACCAATCATCAACTCTATATGGAATGGCAAGAGACCCCAAATAGCTAAAACAGTGTTGAAAGAGAATAACAAAGTAGGAGGACTCCCATTTCATGATTTTAAATCATACTATATAACTATAGTAATAAAAACACTCTGGTACTGATATAACAACAGACCCACAGAACAAAGAAATAGAATTGAGAGTCCAGAAATAAATCCACACATCTATGGTCAACTGATTTTTGACAAGGGTAAGGGTGCTAAGTCCATTTGATTCATTCAGTGGAGGAAAGAATTGTCTCTTTAATAAATGGTGCTTGGAAAATTGATTTGCCACATACAGAAAAATGACACAGGATCTGTGCCTTACGCTACACACAAAAACAAATTCAAAATGGACTAAGGACATAAATATGCAAACTAAAACCATAAAATTCTTAGAAGAACAAGCAAGGGCAATACTGTCAGGCCTAGTTTTTATCAATGGACTATCTAATATAATAACAAAAGCACAAATATCAAAAGACAAAATAAATAAATGAGCCCTCATAAAAACTAAAAACTCGTTCATCAAAAGACTTTATAAAAAAAGTGAAAAGACAAGCTATCTACTGGGAGAATATCTCTGGAAATCATATATCTGACAAGAATGTAATAACAAAAATATATGTAAAACTTAAACAAAAAGACAAATAACCCAATCCATAAAATGGGCAAAGGACGTGAACAGACATTTAACCAAAGAGGACATTCAAATGGCCACCAAAGACATAAGAAGACTCTCAGAGTCATTAGCCATCAAAGGGATACAAATCAAAACCACAGTGAGATACCATTTCACTTCCACTAGGATGACCTAAGATTAAAAAACAAACAAACTCAGAAAATAACAAATGTTGGCAAGGATGTGGGGTAATTAGAACCCTGATCAATTTATTGCTGGTGGGAATGCAAAATGGTACAGTCGTTGTATAAAACAGTGTAGTGGTTCCTCAAAAAACTAAAGAGAACTACCATATGACCAAGCAATTCCACTCCTCAGTATATGCCAAAAGACTTGAAAGCAGAGACTCAAAAGAGAGAATTATACACCAATGTTCACTGGAGCACTATTCACAGCAGCCAAAAGGTGCAAACAACCTAATGGTCCATCAATAGACGAATGGATAAACAAAATGTAGTACACACATAAAATGCAATACTATTCAGCCAGTAGGAGAAACGAAGTCTTCATACATGCTACAGTATGAATGGAGCTTGAAGACATTATGCTACGCTAAATAAGCCAGTCACAAAAGGACAAATATTGTATAACCTTGCTTACATCAAAAGACAAGAAAAGGCAAATATAGAGACTAAAGTTTATTACATAAACTTTATATAAAATTTAATATATATAAAATTTTATTTATTTATATAAAGTTTATTTATATAGGGTTGTTATGAATTGGAGGCCTGGTGGTGAAGTGGTGAAGAGCTCAGGCTTTTAACCAAAAGGTCAGCAGTTCAAATGCACCAGCCACTCCTTGGAAACCCTATGGGACAGTTCTACTCTGTGGGTTGCGATGAGTCGGAATCAACTCCACGGCAACAGGTTTGTTTGTGTCTTTGCTTGTTTTTTAAAGTTTATTAGTGGTTACCAGGGCTGGATGGAGGGGAAAAGGGGGATTAACAGTGATGGAAAGATCATTTTGTTTCAGGATAGGGTTGCACAGTCAATTATTGTAATTGCTGTAATAAGTTGTACACTTGTAAAAATTTGAGTTGGCAAAAGTTGTGTGATAGATATATTTACAACAACAAAACAAACAAAAAGTCTAGCTGCTTAGGCTGCTTATGTACAATCAAGCAAGTCACAGGATTCTGTTCCTTGGTTTGGAGATTTAGGGTCATAGTTTCATGGGATGTCCCAGTTAGTTGGTTATTAAACTTGTTTAATGTGTCTGTTCTACTGCCTAGTTTGTTGTTTGGTGCCTTGTGTCTTAAAACTTGTAAGCGGCCATCCAAGGCATGACAATAGATATCTATTCACCCGGAGCAACAGAGGAAGAAGAGTCAGGAATAGGAGGAGGATATGAATGTGTGGCTAATTGCCTCCATGAACAACTGCCTTCTTTGCCATAAGAACACAAGAACTGGATGGTGTCTGGCTACCATTACTGAACTTTTTAATCAAATATTCCATAGAAAAATTCTGATCAAAATGGGGAAAATGCAGAACAAAATTTCAAGTCCTCAGGGACTTTAGATTTTCTAGAGCCATTGAAGGTAGATGAATCCCTGAAACTATTGCCCTGAGATAATCTTTAAATCTTAAACAAAAATATCCCCTGAAGTCATCTTAAAACCAAACAATAGTTCACCTTAACTAGTAAAAATGGTCTGTCTTGAGTATTATGCTCTTTTAAAAACTATCTATATGGTATCGAATTTATAACAGCAACTCAAAAGATTAGATAGGAACCTTAGAGGGTAGTGAATTTATTTTAATGAGAGAGGAAGAACTCAGAAAACGGGGGTGAGAATGGTTGCACAACTGAAGAATGTAATCAATGTCACCAAATTGTACACGTAGAAACTATTGAATTGGTGTATGTTTTGTTGTGTATATTCTCAACAAAAACAATAATAAAATCTAGGAAAAAAATTACCAGCAATAAAGCCACACCCTAAACCAATTAAATTAGAACCTCTGAGCATGGAACCTTAACATCAGAATGTTTTTATCATCCCCCAGGATATTCCAATGTTCAGCCAATGTGGAGAACCACTGCTATTCTCAGGAAGTGCCATTCTAAGGATGGTTGATATGTTTGAGGCCATTGTTGCAGATGCTATGTCAATCCACCTTGTAGAGGGCCTTCCTCTTTTTCGCTGACCGTCTACTTCACCAAGCATGATGTCCTTCTCCAGGGACTGGTCTCTCCTGATAACATGTCCAAAGTACATGAGACAAGTCGCACAGTCCTTGCTTCCAAGGGCCACTCTGACTGTATTTATTCCAAGACAGACTTGTTTGTTCTTCTGGCAGTCTACAGTATATTCAATATTCTTTACCAAAACCATAATTCAAAGGCATCAAATCTTCTTCGGTCTTTCTTATTCATTGTCCATCTTTCCAATGCATATGAGGACATTGAAAATATCATAGCTTGGGTCAGGCACACCTGAGTCCTTAAAGTGACATTGTTGCTTTTTAACACTTTAAAGAGGTCCTTTGCAGCAGATTTGCCCAATGTAATGCAATGTTTGATTTCCTGACTGTTGTTTCCATGGATGTTGATTGTGGATCCAAGAAAATGAAATTCTTGACAATGTCAATCTTTTCTCCATTTATCCTGATGTTGCTTATTGGTCCAGTCGTGGGTTTTTTTTTTTTTTTTTTTTTTTTTTTTATGTTGAGGTGTATATACTGAAGGCTATGGTCTTTGATCTTCATCAGTAGGTGCTTCAAGTCCTCTTCAGTAATCAAGGTTGTGTCATCTGCATATCACAGGTTGTTAATGAATCTTCCTCCAGTCCTGCTGCTGTCTTCTTCATATAGTTCAGCTTCTCAGAATGTTTGCTCAGCATACAGATTAAATAGTTATGGTGAGATGATACAACCCTGACACACACCTTTCTTGATTTTAAACCATGCAGTTTCCCCTTGTTCTGTTCGAAGGACTGCTTCTTCATCTATGTACAGGTTCCTCATGAGTACAATTAAGTGTTTTTGAATTTCCATTCTTTGAAGTGTTATCCATAATTTGTTATGATCCACACAGTTGAATGCCTTTGCATAGTCAATAAAACACAGGTAAACATCTTTCTGGTATTCACTGCTTTCAGCCAAGATCCATCTGGTATCAGCAATGATATCTCTCGTTCCACATCCTCTTCTGATGAGTAGTAACATTTCAAATTCAACGTTTCTGAAGCTGAATTTCTAATCTTTATCTGCCCCCCTCAACCTGATCCAATTTCAGGCTTCTTTTTCTCTGTTGATAGCAGAACCAGTCTTCCAAATTCTTAGGCCAGACTTCATAGGACATCTGTAACTCCTCTTGAATTTGTCAAGAAACACTGTCGGCTGTAGCTTGAAACTATACCCAGAATCCAACTCTTCTCACCACATCTCTGCAATGCTACCACTCTTGTCTGAACCACCTTCATCTCTCACCTGAATTAATTGCAAGAATCTCTTAGCTGGTCTCCTCACACTGCACTTTCAACAAAACAGCCAAAGTGATTCTTTTCCCACCCTGCCATATCCGCTTTTCATTCAGAATAAAAGCCTTACAGTGGTCTTATACCGAATCAGCTCCTTGATAAGCTTCCTTTCCTTGCTAAGTCCCACTTCCCTTGATCACTTCACTTCAAATACACAATCCTCCTCCTGCTTTAGGGCCTTGACACTTACTGCTCACTTTGCTTGCAATGCTCTTTTTCTAATTATCTGCATGGCTTGTTCCTTTTTCTCCTTTAATTCTTTGCTCAATTGTCATTGTCTCAGTGAGGCTTTCCCTGGCAATCTGATTTAAAATTGCAACTCCAGGCCCAACATTTCTAATCTCCTTCCTTTGTTATATATTTTTTTCATAGCATTTACTATCTTCAGATGTACTATTTAGGTCCCTGGGTGGTGCTATGAAACGAAAGGTTGGCAGTTTGAATCCACCCAGCAATGCCACGAGAAAAAGTCCTGTTGATCTGCTTCCTTAAGATTATAGCCAAGAAAATCCTTTGGAGCACAGTTCTCCTCTGAAGCACATGGAGCTGCCATGAGTCAGAACTCACTCAATGACATGAGCGAGGTAGCCTACGTAGTCCTATAATTAGCTGATGATTATGTCATCCTTAGCCTAGGTGAAAGAAATTCTCCAGCTGATAGTCCTTTTATGAGATTTATTAAAAATATACTAGTAATGTGAGGGGAAATCAAAGAGAAAAAGCCCGGGTGTCACGCTGTCTGTTTTTGCTCTGTTTACTCCGTAAATTACTGTAGGAATATGTTATTTTCATCTCTCTCCCTCTCTCTCTCTTTTTTTTCATTTTTACCCACACACAAACACACATTTCCTTTATCTGGAAATACTTGCTTTGCAAGTGTAGAACTTAGATGAGAAAATAACTCCTTATCAATCTGTTTATCCAAATGTAACATTTAGTCTAGCTGATATATACATTTAACCCTCAATTATTAAAAACCTCAAGTAGTAGAGAAAGAATCAGGACTATTTTAGTGTGTGTGTGTGTGGTTTTATATGTTACATGTAACAAAAACATTTTACTACTAGAATCTGCAATTGTTAACTTCCTAAACACCTTTGATTTTTAACAATGTCACATTCAGGAAGACAATGTCTTCAAACACATTATATTTGGTTAGCAAACAGAAAAAGCTGAGAGATAGCATATAATGCAAACTATTTGCAAACTGGTTTCAGGAGTCAGAGTGACAGAAGGAATGAATTCCAGATTTGAAGAGCAAACATTAAATGTGGCTTGTTCATTGTTGGCCAACCTAATTAAATGCCATATTTTTATGCACAGTGTAAATATTCAGCCTCAGCTCTATTCTTCTGATCAAAGTTGTTTGCTTGGCTGTGATGATTAAATAAGGGCTAATAACTATAACCTTTGTTTAATCTATTGTAACAAAATTTCTCTGTCTTCCTGTACTGGAGAAATAGCGGCTAAAGACAGGTTCATAATTTTATAAACTTGAGGTAGGGACTACCTTTCTATGCAGTGTTGCTTATAACAAAAAATTAGGTATAATCTAAGTCCCCAACTATAATAAAATCATGAAAAAGTATAAAATTCTCTGAAGAGATTTAAAATGATGATTTATTATGTTCATGGCATATTAAATGAGGAACAAATTTTTCCAAAATTACACAATTTCATTTTTATAAAATAATCTCTTCATTATACCAGAGGATAAGTATGAATGATTTTAAAACAAAATGTCTAAATTAGTTATCTTTTTGGGGTGCAGTAACAGATGATTTTTGTTTTTTTATAATTCCATTATTGTTCAAATTAAAATAAATTAATGTCATTAAAACTCAGGGAAAAAAAAAAACCCTCATAAATATAGTTGCATATTGGAGAAAATAGCTTTAATGAGAACAATCCTAACCTATATTGCTAGTTCTATCAGTGATTCTATTTTTTGGTTGTAGTAACCTTGCCATGTATTTTGCAAAAAAGTACTCCCAAGGTTTTAATTTATTCATCTATGATTATCGCTTGGGAAAGGATATCATAGCATTTCTGAGTGAAACCTCTACTGAGACATAAGCATATTATAATTCTAACAACTGCTCTATCTCCATGAAATTACTAGTCAGTACAAGGGGCATGTTGCTTTGTAGTATTCAAAAAGCAAAAAACTAAGGCTTCTAGTTTGTGTTCTTGTCAACGAAAGAAAGGTCAAGGTCTCTACACAGTAGCAACAAGGAATGCTCTGTTAACTGGATCATTAATGTGGAGATACTCTCTCGGAAGGGGCTAGGAACTTAATTATTACTGCAACAAAACAGTTAAATATCTTGGAGAATTCCATCAGCATCTCAATCCAATCATAAACAGAGCAGTCTCTTCATATCAAAATTAGAAATGGATACGGACAACTCTCTAAGAACAGTTTCCCTATGAATAAGCAGTTTTTCCAGAAAAGTTACGTCTTGATTTTCCACCTAAAAACATTATTTAACATATTCAGAGTCCCTGGGTGGTGCAAATGGGTAACACGCTTGGGTGCTAACTAAAAAGTTGGAGGTTCCAGTCTACCCAGAGGTGCCTCAGAAGAAAGGCCTGGTGATCTACCTCTGAAAAATCAGCCACTGAAAACCCTATGGAGCACAGTTCTACTCTGACACACATGGGGTCACCATAAGTCAGAGTGAACTCAATGGCAGCAGGTAACTAGTTTAGATATTAGTTTTTCTTCTCTTCTATTAATTTCTTTTCCTCCATTTTCTTCTTCTTATTTTTTTTTTCTCTTCTCCTCTTTCTATTTTCTATCTGTTTCTCTTTCAACAACTGGTTACTATTGTCCACACACAGATCATCATTTTTTTTTTTTTTTTTGGTCTGCTATCTTTAGCTAGTTTTACTTAATTCTATAGTTTTGTTAAATATTTTTAGCAATGTAAATTATATTTTAGAGTGAGGCAGAGTGTAAACAGATGACAAAATATCTATTTATCTGTCTATAATTCCTTTTGAAGAATTGAAGCTAGTTTGCACACTGAATATGTAAGAATATGTTTATTTATAAAACCAAATTCTTGAAATTTAATATTTAGAAATAATATTTAGAAATTTAATATTTAGTGCATTTAGTAATGGGTAGGTTTTAGAATATGTGATATGTTGTCATATAGTTACATGAACAAATAAGAAATAAGCCAGCTTGGATTCCACAATCAAGACGCAATAAATAAATGTTAAATCAATACTTGGACTAAAATCGCTACCATTATCATCTCCTAGCCTCCCATTTTGGAGCACTTAAGAACCTATTAAACGACAATTTAATATCTTGATATACCTAGAAGATTCAGTGACATATCATTATTTGTGTTTTGCTCTCATCATCTGCTCATTACATTTTAAGAATCACCATCATTTATTAACCTAAAGTAATGTCTTAATTTTTCAAAATAAAATATAATTAGATGTGAACTTTTAATAATTGTAGTAGATTAAAAACAAATAAATTCTTGTATTCTTCTTTCAGGGCTAAATAAGGGAATAATATATCTTAATTAATCATTTTTATACAACTTCTGAATGCCTTAATTTGAAGGTATATCTTAATACATTGGCAATTAAAAATAACTACAAACATAAATAAGATATACTTTAGTTTGAAGGTAGGAATGTATCATTAATTAAAATGATATTTGGTTCTGAAATTACCTGAAATGTTAAAATTTCATCAAAAACTTTTATGTGTCTATAAAAATACTCTTTATTTGCTATCAATATGAACAGTTCAATTGTTTGGCTGCCTAATACCTACTAAAAATTACTTCTGAAAAAAGCAAATAAAACAGACACTTAAACCACAGAGTCTCAAGGATTGATTATTTCTGCAATGTATTTGTTCTTGTTGTTTATTGTGGTCCAAACCCATTACTATCCGGTCGATTCCAACTCATAATGACCCAATAAAAGAGTAGAACTGCCCCATAGAGTTTCCAAGGCTGTAATCTTGAAGGAAGCAGAATGCCACATCTTTCTGCTGCAGAGCTACTGCTTAACCACTTCACCACAAAGGCTCCTTTTATTGTGATAGGCTACTTCTAAATTTCCCATGTCTGTCATTTTGGCATACTGTGTTGGCTCGTGCGTTGCTGTGATGCTGGAAGCTAAGCCACTGATATTTCAAATAACAGCAGGACCACCCATGGTGGACAGGTTTCAGTAGAGCTTCCAGAATAAGACAGACTAGGAAGAAGAACCTGGGCAGTCTACTTATGAAAAAAGTGGCCAGTGAAAACCTTATGAATATTTGGGGAACATTGTCTGATATAGTGCCGGAAGATGAGCTCTTCAGTTTGGAAGGCACTCAAAATACGACTAAGGAAGAGCTGCCTCCTCAAGGTAGAGTCGACCTTAATGACGTGGATGGAGTTAAGCTTTCGGGACCTTTTTTTGCTGAGATGGCACTACTCAAAAGGAGGAGAAACAGTTACAAACATCCATTAATAACTGGAACATGGAATGTACGAAGTATGAATCTAGGAAAATTAGAAGTCATCAAAAATGAAATGGAACACATAAAAATTGATATCCTAGGCATTAGTGAGCTGAAATGGACTAGTACTGGCCATTTTGAATCCAAAAATCATGTGGTCTACTATGCTGGGAATGACAAATTGAGAAGGAATGACATCACACTCAACGTCAAAAAGAACATTTCAAGATCTATACTGAAGTAGAATGCTATCAGTGACAAGATAATATCCATATGCCTGCAAGGAAGACCAGTTAATGCCACTATTATTCAAATTCATGCACCACACACTAAGGACAAAGATGAAGACAATGAAGATTTTTACCAACTTCTGCAGTTTGAAATTGATCAAACATGCACTCGAGATGCATTGATAATTACTGATGATTGGAATTCAAAGTTGGAAACAAAGAAGGATTGATACTTGGAAAATATGGCTTCAGTGATAGAAACGACGCTGAAGATCACATGATAGAATTTTGCAAAACCAATGACTTCTTCATTGCAAATACCTTTTTTCACCAACATAAATGGCAACTATACATGTGGACCTTGCCAGATAGAATACACAGGAATCAAATCGACTACATTTGTGGAAAGAGACGATGGAAAAACTCAGTATCATCAGTCAGAACAAGGCCAGGGGCCGACTGTGGAACAGACCATCAATTGTTTATATGCAAGTTCAAGTTAAAGCTGAAAAAAATTAGAGCAGTCCACGAGAGCCAACGTATGACCTTGAGTACATCCCACTTGAATTTAGAGACCATCTCAAGAATAGATTTGAACACTAATAATCAAAGACCAGAAGACTTGTGGAATGACACAAGAACATCATACATGAAGAGAGCAAAAGGTCACTAAAAAGACAGGAAGAAAGAAAAGACCAAAATGGATGTCAGAAGAGACTCTGAAACTTGCTCTTGAACGCAGAGTAGCTAAAGCAAAGGGAAGAATGATGAAGTAAAATAACTGAACAGAAGATTTCAAAAGGCAGCTCCAGAAGACAAAGTAAAGTATTATAATAACATGTGCAAAGACTTGGAGTCAGATAACCAGAAGGGAAGAACATGCTCGGCATTTATCAAACTGAAAGAATTAAAGAAAAAAATTCAAGCACCAAGCAGCAATATTGAAGGATTCTAGAGGGTCAGCGAAAAAGAAGACCCTCAACGATATGGATTGACACAGTGGCTGCAACAATGGGTTCAAGCATAACAACGATTGTGAGGTTGGTGCAGGACCTGGCAGTGTTTTGTTCTGTTGTACACAGGGTAGCTATGAGTTGGAACTGACTTGACAGAACCTAAGAATAACAACAATGGGGATAATATTGAACTACATAGGAAGCATCAAAAGAAGATGGAAGGAATACACAGAATCACTATACCAAAAAGAATTGGTTGACTTTTAGCCATTTCAGGAGGTAGCATATAATCAAGAACTGACGGTACTGAAGGAAGAGGTCCAAGATGCACTGAAGGTATTGGTGAAAAACAAGGCTCCATGAATTGATGGAATATCAACTGAAATGTTTTAGCAAACGGATGAAGTGCTAGAGATGCTCACTAGTCTATGTCAAGAAATTCAGAAGACAGCTTCCTGGCCAACTGACTGGAAGAGATGCATATCTGTGCTCATTCCAAGAAAAGATGATCCAACAGAATGTGGAAATTATTGAAAAATGTCATTAATATCACATACAAGTAAAATTTTGCTGAAGATATTTCAAGAGCAATTGCAGCAGTATATCCACAGGGAACTGGCAGAAGTACAAGCCGGATTTAGAAGAAAATGTGGAATGAGGGATATCATTGCTGTTGTCAGATGGATCTTGGCTGAAAGGAGAAAATAGCAGAAAGATGTTTACCTGTGTTTTATTGACGATGCAAAGGCATTCAACTGTGTGGATCATAACAAATTATGGATAACATTTTGAAGAATGGGAATTCCAGAACACTTAATTGTACTCATGAGGAACCTGTACATAGACCAAGAGGCAGTCGTTCGAACAGAACAAGTGGATACTGCGTGGTTTAAAGTCAGGAAAGGAGTGCATCAGGGTTATATCCTTTCACCATGCTTATTCAGTTTGTATGCTGAGCAAATAATCTGAGAAGCTGGATTATGTGAAAAAGAACACAGCATCAGGATTGGAGGAATATGCATTATCAACCTGCAGTATATAGATGACACAACCTTGCTTACTGAAAGTGAAGAGGACTTGAAGTGCTTACTGACGAAGATCAAAGACTACAGCCTTCAGTATGGATTGCACCTCAACATAAAAAAAAAATCCTCACAACTGGACCAATAAGCAACATCATGATAAACAGAGAAAAAATTGAAGTTGTCAAGGATTTCACTTTACTTGGATCCACAATCAACGTCCATAGAAGCAGCAGTCAAGAAATCAGATGATGTATTGCACTGGGCAAATCTGCTGCAAAAGACCTCTTTAAAGTGTTTAAAAGCAAAGATGTCCCTCTGAGGACTAAGATGCACCCAACCCGTAGTATTTTCAATTGCCTCATGTGCATTTAAAAGCCGGATGATGAATACGGAAGACCAAAGGAGAATTGAAGCCTTTGAATTATGGTGTTCATGAAGAATATTGAATATACCATGGACTGCCAGAAGAACCAACAAATATGTCTTGGAAGAAGTACAGCCAGAATACTTCTTATAAGCAATGATGGTGAGATTTTGTCTCAGGTACCTTGAACATGTTATCAGGAGGGACCAGACCCTGGAGAAGGACATCATGCTTGGTAAAGTGGAGGGTCATCAAAAAAGAGGAAGACCCTCAATGATATAGATTGACACAGTGGCTGCAACAATGGGCTCACGAATGACAATGACTGTGAGCATGGCACAGAACTGGGCACTTTTTCATTCTGTTGTACATAGGGTTGCTATGAGTTGGAATTGACTCGAGGGCAGCTTAATGACACTTCTAAATTGGCTCACAATGATCCTCACCTGCTGATATTCACTCCCTTGTTTTCTCCTCACCTTGAGTGTGGGCTGGAGCTAGTGATTTGCTTTAAAGGAACACAATTTTGCAAAAGTGATGGGATGTGGCATATGAGATTAAGGTATACAGACTGTGACTTATGTCCTGCTCACACATTCTCTCTTGAACTCTCTCATTTCAATGAAGCAAGCTGCCCTCTGGAGGAGCCACCTGGCAAGTAACAAGATTGTATCACACATACTAGGACATCATTCCTCTGGGAAACATGAATATATCCCTGAGTTTTAAAACCAAACAATATAATTGTTAAAATTATGACAGATTTTGTAGAATTAAAATAAAGAATTTTATGTTCCAAATGAAAGATTAGTCAAACTGATCAATAATTTTTTTTTTAATCTGGTATTACAATTAAATGTTCTCTTTTATTTTAACTTTCAGTAGCTTCCAAAATAATATATATATGACAAATTAAAACTGAAACATAATCATCTATTAGCAGTCATTTTTCTTTACAAGTTGGAAGACAACCTTATTTTTTAAAAAAGTATAACATTTCAATTGCCTCATATGCATGTGAAAGCTGGGTGATGAATAAGGAAGACTGAAGAAGAACTGACACCTTTGAATCGTGGTGTTGGCAAAGAATATTTACTATACCATGAATTGCCAAAATAATGAACAAATCTTTCTTGGAAGAAGTACAACCAGAATGCTCCTTAGAAGCAATGATGGCGAGACTACGTCTCATATACTTTGGACAAGCTATCAGGAGGGCCCAGTTCCTGGAGAAGGACATCATGCTTTGTAAATTAGAGCGTCAGCGAAAAAGAGGAAGACCCTTGACAAGATGGACGGACACAGTGGCTGCGACAACGGTGTCAAGCATAACAATTGTGAGGATGGTGCAGGAATGAGCAGTGTTTTGTTCTGTTGTACGTAGTGTCGCTATGGGTCGGAACTGACTCCACTGCACCTAGTAACAACAATAACATTTCAGTAAATCACAAAGAACACCATTATACATGGAAACATACTATTAGAATTAAGTTTGAGTTAAAAATGCTAAAAAGTCTCCAAATGGTACTTGCACATGTGATTAAGATGCTAGGGTGTTTTTGTTTTTTTTATTTTTTATTTTTCTTTGAATGGGGACAGAGAGAGAGAGGAGAGAGCAGACAGGGGTCTGGTAAAAAAGATCCCAGGTGGCCTTTAGACTCTCATCTTTTGATAGGAGAGATGCAGCTGGAAGCTTTCAGTTCTCCTTTCAGGCAAACCTATGTCATGAAAAACTGAATTATGTACCAAATTGTCATGGGATTCTGTATGACCAGAATTAGGTGTAAACATGCAGCAGTTTTTACCTGAAATATCAGTCATTTTGCTACACAAGAATCCTGCCATCTTACTGTGTTTTCCTCCCTCCCTCCATTCGTTTCTCCCTCTTTCCCTTTCCCTTCCTTTCTTTTTTAAAGCCAGTGTTATACATTGAATTGTTTCTCCCAAAAACATGTGCTGTAAATCCTAACCCTTCTACCTGTGGTTGTAATCTCATTTGGAAATAGGTTTTGTTTGCTATGTTAATAAGGTGGTATTAATGTAGGAGGTGTTTTAAATAGATATCTTTTGAGATATAAAAGAGCAGATTAAGAAAGCAGCAAGTAAGCAGAGATGCGGAAAGATAGATGCCATGCCACAAAATGCCATACCAAGTGAAGATCGCCAAGGAGCGAAGGAACAGAAGGGGAAAAGAGACAAGAATTTTTCCCCAGAGCCAGCAGAGAGAGACTTCCCTTAGAGCAGTGCCCTGAATATGAACTTATATCCTTCTTAACTGTACTGGTTGCTGATTCAGACTCATAGCCACCCTATAGGGCAGAGTAGAACTGCCCCATAGAGTTTCCAAGGAGTGGCTGGTGGATTCCAAGGGCTGACCTTTTGGTTAGCAGCCATAGCTCCTAACCCCTGCACCACTAGGGCTTCTCCTACACTGTGGGAAAATAAGCTTTTGTTTGTTAAAGCCACCTACTCGTGGTCTTTCTGTTACGGCAGCATTTGATAACTAAGACAGCCAGGCTGTTTCAAAATGCAAAATAATAGAATATGCTGACTGCATTTCACAAACTTGACACTTGTCTAAGGAATTTAATTATATCTAGTAGTTAACAGTGTACTATCACAGAATAATGGCATTTGATGACATTCCTGTATTTATATTAGTAAAGGGTTAACGATCTTATGTTTATTGAAGAAGTTTTAAATAAAATGGTTAGTTGGAACACAGGATATTCCTTGAATCAACATATCCTTTAAAATTAGGTAATATTTGCTATGAACAGCAGAAGCACTGGGACGTCATCACGCTGTCAAAACTCCAAGCCTGTTTCTCCTTACCCTCTGCACTCCTTTGCCCATGGTGACAACCACCACCTAGAATTTAGTATTTACCATTCCTTCATTTTTGTAAAAATAATCTTGTCAAATATGTATGTATACTATTTAATTATGCTTGCTTTTAACCTTTATAAAGATGTCATTGTTTTCTGCAATTTTTCCTTTCACTAGAAGTTTCAACTCAAAGACTCAGTCATGGCACTATGGGTAGCTTAAGTCTGTTCATTTTTCCTAGGTTATAATATCCTGTTGATTCAATATGCACTAATTCAGTTATCCATCTACCACTGATAGATATTTGGGTTGTGTCCAATATTTCTGCTCTCACAAATGATGCTAAGAGCTTTCTTATACATGTTGCTTGGTACACACAAGTGATGGTTTTCTAGGAACATCACATGAGGAAATATTGATCTCATAAGTTCTATGCAGATGTTTATATTCTTAAGAAAAATGAAGGTTTGTTTTCTATCATGCTTTGGCTCTAGCCTCTTGTGGTTGTTTTTGTCCGCAGGTTGGTTGAAGATGAGTTGAGGCTGGGTCACTGTTACATCTAGTTCCCTGCCTTGAGAAGGTAAAAAGAGCTCAAATCAGAGAAAGTAGCTTATCTTTAAGTTGAGATGAGCTGAAAATGGCACATCTCACTTTCTTTATATCATATAGGCCCAAATTATTCAACTTGCCACGTGTAGCTGAAAGGAGGTTAGGAAATGAGGTATACCTGGGATTATAGATGGTTAGTAGACCGCTAGTAGTCTGCTCCATTGACTATAACTGAGTATGTGTGTGTTGTTATTCGTTATCATGCCGTCTATTCTAACTCATGGTAACCCCATCTGTACAGAGCAGAACTGCTCCGTAGGGTTTTCAAGGCTGTAAGCTTTCGGAAGCAGATCACCAAACCTTTCTCCCAAGGTGCGTTTGGATGGGTTTGAACCACCAACCTTCCAGCTAGTAGTCAAGCACTTAAATGTTTGCACCACCCAAGGTCTCTCTCTATATATATAAATATATATTTATACACACATATGTATATATATACACATACATGTGTATAATAATGTAAACATATATTTATATACTTAATTATAATTCTTAATTTAAGAATACCGCAAGGACGAATATTCTTCAGATGACACATCAGCTATTGACTACATCATTTAACAATAACCAGGCAGTAAAACTTTTGGGGAATTTTTTTCTGTTTGTTTATGAAATAGACATTTGGAGGGAGAGTCTTCCTCCCGACGTTTAATAAAGAATACAAATAAATAAAACAGATAATTTAGATTCTTTAGTTGTTTCTCATTATACTTACTATAAAATCCAAAGTTCTTAGCAAGGCCTAAGAAGCTCTACATGCATTGGACCCATAGGATTTCTTAGACTGGGATCTTTACAGGAACAGATCACCAGGTCTTTTCTCCTGTGGAGCTGCTGGTGGGTTCAATCTGCTGACCTTTCCATTAACAGGTAAGTGCTTAACCACTGCACCACCAGGGCTCCTTGGGCTCTGTCTACTCTTCCTGAATTAGCTTCTTTAGTTCACTTTGCTTAAGCCACAGAACATTTATTTTCCGCCAAGTTCATTCCTACTCCATGAGCTTTGCAATTGCTTGTCACTCTGCTTGAATCTCCCTTTCTCTAACACTTTGCCTGCCTGACTTCTTCCAGCTTAAATATTAGATTTCAGAGAAGCCTTCCCTAAATATCCTACCTAAAGGAGCAACCTCTGCCTCCATTTACAGTCATAACACCCTTTATTTTCTTTACATCACTTGTTGTTGTTGCTGCCTTTGAGTCTGCTCCTGACTCATGGCAATCCCATGCACAATGAAATGGAGGGCTTCCCAGTCCTGCACCATCCCCATGATCAGCTGTAGATAAGACCATTGTTATTCATCGGCTAATTTTCAGAAGTAGATCGCCAGGCCTTTCTTCCTAGTCCATCTTTTTCTGGAAGTGCTGTTGAAACCTGTTCAGCGTCATACAACATATGAACCTATACTGACACCTGAGGTGCACTGGAAAGGAATCGAACCTGGGTCTCCTGCATGGAAAGTGAGACCACGGAACCACCAATGACCTCTTATAATTACCTACAACATCTGAATTATCTGAATTATTTATTTTTATACTTTATTATTGCCTATCTGGAGCCCTGGTGGTATAGTGGTTAAATGCTACAGCTGCTAACCAAAAGGTCAGCAGTTCGAATCCACCAACCCCTCCTTGGAAACCCTATGGGGCAGTTCTACTCTATCCTATAGGGTCGCTATGAATTGGTTTCGACTCTATGACAACAAGTTGGTTGGTTGTTGGTATTATTACCTGTCTACTTCTAGTAGAATATAAACACCATGTGATTTATTCACTGCTGAATAGTCAGAGCCAAGAATAGTGATGACATGTAGAGGGTACTCAAGGAATATGTCTGAATGAATGAAATAAAGATACAAATGAGATAGCTTTTGTTCCTAAATGGATGTATATTCCATTTCACCAGCTTGAACAACCTGTCTACTTGACTTGTTTATAGATATACTGTGATGAAAGCTGATATATTTTGTTTCATTTTATATATTAAGGAGTCTAATTTTAGTATTTAAAGTTTGTATAATTCTTAACACCAAACATTTCTCTTATACCATTTTAATTAATTCCCCATTTTTTAAAAATAGATTAGACAGTTTGTATTTAGAAGGAACTGCTTCTCAGAAATCTCTACACATTGCTCAGTTCATTCACTTGGTAGAAAGCAACAACAAAGACTGGAGCCTATGTTTTCTGAGGCGAAATCAAAGAATTGTATCACACAGCTCCTGTGCTTAAACAACACATAAGATTTTCTGGGCCAATAAAATAAAATTATTGATTTTTTTTTTAATGAGATAAAATGGAAGAAATAATGGAAGTTGAAAAAATGCTGCATCGCTGGAGAAATCCAATGCTCTCTCATATTTTAGCTATTATCTCTTCCATTCTCAGGTTGCTAGCTATGACTGGGTGATTGATGGTGTAAGAGAAAGGAATACTGATAAGAAGTTAGTTGGAAAACTTTTCTTCCCCAACGAAAATTGTATATTTTGTACCAGGAGGTGGATGTGAATGATAGGAAAGGTGAAGTGTCTCTTGTACAGTTCATGGGGGAGAAATTGTAGTCTGATATGAAGTCAGAATAGGGTCAGCCCTGGCTGACTGCCTCATTATCTGCTTCATTAGAACAGTTAAATGTGAAAACATGGATCTATGCAAAAGGCAACACTTAGATAGCTTTAAGGACAATTGTGACTGGGAGTACCTCGGTGATGCTAATTGTTAACTTTTCAGCAGCTAACTGAAAGGTTGGAGGTTTGAGTAAACTCAGAGGTACTTTGGAAGAAATACCAACTTGTAATTGTATGGAACATACTGAACATATAAGTATGTGTGTGCTTTTACAAGTCTATATAGGTTTATGACCAAATAAAAATTAATCACACAATTTAGATTCTACCATTCCTCAGAGGTTATTTAATACAGCAAATAATTACTAACAGACTATTATGTGCAAGGTAATGAATAAGGTATTTGGGATCTAATGAAAAATAAAATAAGACACAATGAGGAAATTCACGATATGTGTTTTAGCGGGAGTCTTAATCTGGGTTCTCTAGAGGAGCAAAACCAGTGAAGTTATATAAATACATATAGAGAAAAATTTATATCAAGGTAATGGCTCATACAATTGTGAGAAAATTGCTCATCCAGTTGTGGGAGCTGTCAAGTCCCAAATCTATAGGTCATATGACAGGCTGAAGACATCTGCTGGCTCATGCGGTTGCAGGGGCTGACACACCCAAAATCTGCATGTCAGGCAGCAGACTGGAAGACTCGGCTGACTCATGGGATTCTGGGAGTTGACAAATCCCAAAATCTGCAGTTCAGGCAGCCAGCCAGAGACTTCTGCAGGCTTATGTCCCAAGAACTGGAGGTTAGGCAATGAGAAGACTACAGGGTCACTAGCTCACTAGCTTTGCCAGATCACCTATTTATATAATGGAGGCAGGCCACACCCTCAAGGAAACTCCCTTTTTAACTGTTGACTGCTCACATCAGATTACAAGATGAAAGGTGATTTCATAGTGTCTGCCAAACCACTGGGAATCATAGCCTAGCCAAGATGACACATAACATTAACCATTGCAGTCCACCTCTTGTCAACTTGGCCATCTATACACATCTCCTTAAATTGTAATAATCTCTAAATAAAGGTAATTGTAAAGTCATGCTTGCACCAAACGTGATACAACTAACATGCATACAACTGAAAATGCACTAGCCCCTTTTACATTTTGTATTTCATACTAAGTAATGTGATAAGGAAAGGAAGAAGGCAAAGGTATTTACACACACACACACAAACATACATATAACAAAGCAAGGAAGAAATACAATTACAGTCCTCATTTCTGCAACTGGTGACATAGTCGTATGATCACAGCTGTTATTTAGAACTACCTTCTTCTCCCACCCGTTCCTTATTTCCTTTGGCCTAAGCAAGCACCTCAGCTGGTAGTGGTTCTTTGCCCGGTAGGGTGACACAAACTTTCCGTTCTCAAGGGTCTGGGACATTAGTCATGTTGGAATTGTGTTGTTATAGTTTTCCATTGACTTAATCACAGGGCATGGTAGTACTAAGAGATTCCCTAAGGGATCTCCTGTATTCCAGACATACTCTTCTTTACCTCCATCATGTAATATCAATCTCATTTCCCCTTGATAATCAGGATCGATCACACTAGGCAATATAGTAACTCCCTTCTTTAACTGTTGATCCAGAGACACAAGGGCCCAAAGTGGCCAGGTGGAATTCTTAACATCCAGTTTGATGGAATCATTGTTGTGTCTCCTGGTGGGAGCATGCCTCCCTTTGGAACTAAGACCTCTAGATCTGAAGAGTATAGAGTCATGGGGATGGGAAGCAAAAATTTTGTGAGTGGATCACTAGGGATAATAGTGAGTGATGTCACTCCCATGTCTACTCCTTGATTCCTGGATCCGTGAATCCTGGCTATTCAGCTTTATCCTGCAGAAAAAAAAACACCATATATTGGACACTGTTTTAGAGCATATACAGCCTCCTGGAGAAATTCCCCAGCCCTGAAAGTATTGCAACCTAGCAGGCAGTGTAATTGTGTCTTTAAAAGGTCATTCCATTGTTCTATCAAGCCAGTTGTTTCAGGATGATAGGAAACATGGAAAGACCAGTGAATTCCATGAGCATGGACCAATTACCACACTTCAGTTGCTGTGAAGTGAGCTCCTTGATCTGAGGAAATGTTGTGTGGGATACCATGATGGTGGATAAGGCATTCTGTAAGTCCATGGATGGAAGTTTTGGCAGAAGTATTGCAAACAGGGAAGGCAAATCCACATCCAGATTAAGTGTCTATTTCAGTAAGAACAAAATGCCACCCTTTCCATTATTGTAGCAGTCCAGTGTAATAAACCTGCCACTAGGTTGCTGGCTGATCACCTCGAGAAATGATGCCATATCAGGGACTCAGTGTTGGTCTCTGCTGCTGGCAGTTTGGGCACTCAGCAGTGACTACATGTAGTCAAGTTGACTTTGGTGAGTGGAAGTCCATGTGGCTGAGCCCATGCATAACCTCCACCCCTGCCACCACGGCCACATTGTTCATAAACCTATTGGGTAATGACAGGAGTAGCTGGGGAAAGAAGCTGACTGGTATCTAAAGCATGCCTCATCCTATCCACTTTATTGTTAAAATCCTCCTCTGCCAGGGTCACCCTTTGGTGAACATTCACATGAGACACAAATATCTTCACTTCTTTGGCCTATTCAGAGAGGTCTATATACATACCTCTTCCCCACACCTCCTTGTCACAAATTTTCCAATCGTTTTCCTTTTAAGACCCTGACCATCCAGGCAAACTATTGGCCAGAGCTTATGAATCAGTATACGTTCACATATCTGTCCATTTATGCTTCCAAAAAAAGAACAACCTAGTGCCCTGCTTGAAGTTTTGTCCACCAGAAATATTTCCATTCATGACAGTCCTTCAGGGAGATGCCTGCATATCCCACAGAACAATCTGTAAACCAGGAACAAGTTTTTTACTCCTCAGTCAACTGGTCATAAGGAACTCCCCATGATGCCATGGGTGGAGACTAGGAGAGAGAAGGTAATGTGACAGAAGTGGGGACCATGGGCATTTGGGCCACTACCTTATGTAACTTACTTGTGCCTTAAGGTCCTGCTTGAGCCTGATCTCATATATACAACCTCCATTTAATGATTGAGTTCTGCTGTTCATATTAAACTTTATGACTCTGTGGGTCAGACAACACCTACTTCATGACAGGCAGCTCAGGCTGCATGGTGACTTGGTGGTCCATGGTTAAGCGTTCAGTCTCTGCTAAAGTCCAGTAACAAGCCCAAAGCTGTTTCTCAATAGGAGAGGACTTATCTGCAGATGATGACAGGGATTTGCTCCAAAATCCTAAGGGTCTGCACTGTGATTGACCAATAGGGCCCCGTCAAAACTCCAAACAACCTCTTTATCTGCCACTGATGCTTCAAGAACCATTGAATCATCTAGATCATATGTCCCAAATGACAAAGCAGCTTGCCCAGCAGCCTGGATCTGCTGCAGAGCCTTCTCTTGTCCTGGGCTTCACTCAAAACTAGCAGTTTTTTCGAGTCACTTGATAAATATGCCAGGTAGCACACTCAAATGAGGGATATGTTGATGCTAGAATCCAAAGAAGTCCCCCAGACATTGTGCCTCCTTTTCAGTTGTAGGAGAGGCCAGATATAACAGCTTATACTTCATCTTGGAAGGAACATCTTGAGATTCCCCACACCAATGGACTTCTAGAAATTTCACTGAGGTAGAAGGAGCCTGAATTTTTGTTGGGTTAATTTACCACCCTCTAGTATTCAAATTTCTTACCAGTAGGTTTAGAGTGATTGATACTTCTTCCTTACTATAGCAAATTAGCATAATGTCATTAATGTAATGGACCAGTATGACATCTTGTGCAAGGGAAAGGCAAACAAAGAGCTGGAGAGTGATATACCCCTGAGGTAGGACAGTGAAGGTATATTACTAGCCTTGCCAACTGAAGGCAAACTGATTCTGAGAGTCTTTAGAAACAGGTATGGAAAAAAGGTATTGGCCAGATCAATAACTGCATACCAGGTACCAGGAGGTGCATTAATTTTCTCAAGTAATAAAACCACATCTGGAACAGCAGCTGCAATTGGAGTCACCACCTGGTTAAGTTTATGATAATCCACCTTCACTCTCCAAGATCCATCTATTTTCTGTACAGGCCAAATAGGTGAGTTGAATGGGGATGTGTTGGGAATCACCACCCCTGTATCCTTCCAGTCCTTGATGGTGGCACTAATCTCTGCAATCCCTCCAGGAATGTGGTATTGCTTTTGGTTTACTATTTTCCTAGGTAGAGGAAGTTTTAATGGCTTTCACTTGGCTTTTCATACATAATAACCCTTACTCCACTTGTCAGAGATCCAATGTGAGGGTTCTACCCAGTTGCTGAGTATGTCTATTCCAATTATGCATTCTAGAATTGAGGAAATCACTATAGGACAGGTTTGGGGACCTAGGGGACGCACTGTGAGATGGACCTGAGATAAGACTCCATTAATACACTGACCTCCATATGCTCCTACTCTGTTGGGCCACCTTGATGTTTTGGGTTTCCTGGCATTAGTGTTAACTCAGAGCCATTTTCCAGTAATCCCCCAAAGGTCTAATTATTTCATTTTTCCCAAAGAACAATCACTCTTGCAAAATGTAGATCTTTTTAGGGAAGGCAGGGAGAAAGATTAGCAGTATAAATTTTTGGCAGTGTAGTGGAGTCTTTCCTCAAGGGGACCTGGCTTCCCCTGCATTTAAGGGGTTGTGAGTCTGTAAACCGGTTCAAGTCTGGGAATTGATTGAGGGGCCATGACTCTATACTGGTGATTCAAGTTAGACTACTGTTCATTTGATCTAGAATTCTTCCACTTGTACAGATCAAGTAAATATTTAGTAAGTTTCTCATCCATTTCACTCATAGGGACACCATGACTAAGTAGCCAACACCATAAGTCCATACAAGTCAGACTATTTTGATTACTGCTTTGACTCTGGTGTCCATTAGGGTAATCACGCCCACCTTGTCTATGGTGATTAATTGCCACCATTTGGCCCCTGATGCCCCAGGATCTAATCCCCTCCATTGTAGTTAAGTATCTTTATTTAGTTAGAGAAGGTCCCAGTATAATATCTGTCCTATATAGAAGAACAATCACAGCAGTCTTCAAAGCTGCTGGAGCTCCCTTTACAAATTTATTCCTCACAGTTGTGATGAAAGGTATTTCCTCTGGGTACTCCCTGTGTGAGTCTGTGAGTCCAACATGATAAATCCACGCTAACATCCCAATTTCCCTAAGCCTCTGGATACTTTCTTCTACAGTATACCAAGGCAGTTCTGGCATTTCAACTTCATTTAGTGTAGGACACCTTTTGGTTCACAAGTCTTTAGAACCTTTTCTAATCTATCAAGCTGAAACACTGAATAAACAATCTCCTCTTAGTGGGCTCATATAAGTAAGCTCAGACTGATCCAAATTTGTTTCTTGCACCATTATCTCACATCCTACTAACATTCCTACACATATACCCTAGGTTTCTGTTTGTATATATTAGGAAAATCATGCAGTTCTTTTGGAGTGTGGCTTAGCTCCTCATGGGTCGCACTTAGTAATTCACCTCTTGGGGGTCATTGGGACTTTAAGTCTAGTTATAGGTTATGATGCAGTGAATTACTTGTATGACCCCAGCCATGGTCTTACGACTCCCACAAAACAATTGGGTGAGACTGTGCAAATAAGGTGTTTGTGGCCCACCAAGGGGACTGGGCAGTCTACTAATAATGCAAATAAGATACATGGAACACTTGCAGGGATGGGACTATGAAAATAAGGTGCCTTGAACCCTTTTATGGGATTGGTCAGTTCTGTCATTCTGCTAGGCTTAAAAGTAGCCAATCCCAGAGGCAGAGGGGGAATCTCACTCCTATCAAGAAGAAGAGCTGGGAGTGGAGTGTGTCCTTTGGACCCAAAGTCCCTGCACTGAGAACCTCCTAGGTCCAGGAGACAGAGATCTGTAACACTGAAGCGGTATGAGATGGTGGCAGTGCTGGACAGGTAGGCTAGGATTACCAAACCACAGAGCAAGAGAGCTGAATGCCTTTGGGCAGAAGGCTTCTAGGTGAAATGAGGTGCTTCTGGGCACTTATTGGCAGTGCTAAAGAGCTTTGTAACACTTGTCTGAGTAGGGCTGAGGCTAGGCCAAGGACTGAGGGCTGAGAGAAAGGTCTGCCTGAGGCATGGCCAAGAAGAAGCTGTCCTGATCGAAGAACTCTATCCTGAGTGGTTCCCGTTATCTCCAAGCTGATCCTGATAATGAATTGTAACCTGTTACTTCCCTAGTAAACTCCATAATTATGAGCATAGTCTGTGAGTTCTGTGTGGCCATTGCAACAAATTATAGAACCAGCAGAGAAGTAGAGTGCCGTGTGAGGGATGGCTGGTATCAGAACTGGTAAAACAGTTGGAGGGTGGAGGTATGTTTGACTTCTACTTCATAGCAATCAGCCTTGGGCTGATGCTGATAGTGATTCTCCTCTCTTCTCCTGAAGTTAGAGGAGTTCTGACGTCATGCTATTTTACATAGGTCTAGAAGCCAAAATGGGTGGTTGGCAGGTGCTTCCCTAGGCAATAGCTAAGGCAAGGACTCTTCAGACATAGCTGGGTTAATCACATCAGATGGAGTGGAAGGGATGGTTTTACCGTGGAAGGCGGCTTAGCAGACAAAACTGTATTAATCTCTTCATATGAGAGTGAGAGGGCTGGTTCTGTTGGCAGGGGTGATTCAACAGAATTTAGGGGCTCAGTGTTACCAGCTTCAATATTATTTGCCCATAAGTCCCCATAACAAGTTTCAGGATCCCATTTCTTCCCAATCAATGCCCTTAGTTTAACTTCAGACACCATTTGAGGCTGGGAATTCAACTGATGTTATAATTCAGCTACTCTTAGGATAAGACTTTGAGTTTTGTTTTTTATAATACCAGCTCTGTTAACACAAGAAATAAGCCTTCCTTTCAGGAAGCAACTTTATGCGACACTTAAGGGGTGACTCTGAAGTGCTGAGTTCATCCTTTTCTTTCACCACTTTGTCTAGTGAAAGGACCAAAAAGCCAGCTTCATTATGCTTCACAGTTTGACAAAAACGTTGTCAGGTATCAAGTACATAATCACCCAGAACCTTCTCTTTTTCACAAATATTTAATCCTATGGTGGTGATATTTTGCATGTTTCTACTGCCGCAGCAAGTCATGGATTAACAGTGCCTTCTTTACTACTGGAAATAGAGTCATTAGTGCCTTTCAGTCTAGCCAGACTTGAGAACCAATTCAGAAAACTCATCCTTAAAATTTTGTTTCTCTAGAACCGCACTTGGTACAAAATGTCTTAATCAGAGTTTTTTAGGGGAGCAAAACTAGTGAAATGTATGTAAATATATATATAGAGAAAAATTTACTTGAAGGAAATGGCTGATGCAATTGTGAGGAGATGGCTCACTCAATCACGAGGGCTGTTAAGCCCCAAATACGAGGGTCAAGTGACAGGTTGGAGGCCTCTGCTGGCTCACATGCTTACAGGAGCTGATAAATTCAAAATCTGCTGGTCAAACAGCAGGCCAGAGACTTCTGTAGGCATATGTCCCAAGAACCAGAGGTCAGGTGATGTGAAGAGTGCAGGGTCGAGAAAGAGAGTGAGCTTTGCCAGAATATCCATTTATATACTGGAGGCAGGCCACACCCCC
Source organism: Trichechus manatus latirostris (assembly GCF_000243295.1). Classification (NCBI taxonomy): domain Eukaryota; kingdom Metazoa; phylum Chordata; class Mammalia; order Sirenia; family Trichechidae; genus Trichechus; species Trichechus manatus. Next base: position 1,913,695 of record NW_004444212.1, read on the forward strand.
AAGGAAACTCCACTTTCAACTGATTGGCTGCTCACATCAGATCACAAAATGGAAAGTGATTACATAGTGTCTGCCAAACCACTGAGAATCACAGCCTAGTCAAATTGACACATAGCATTAACCATCACAGTGATCCTGTGTCTTGTGGCTATAGAGCTTAACAAGTGTTTCTCCAGTGTTGCAGCTGTTTTCCCTCTGTCTCTGCGGTGCAATGGACCCCTTTTATATGGCCTTTCTTACCATAGTCTTATAACTCCCACCCAAGTGACTGGGTGGGACTATACAAATAAGGTAATTGTGGCCCACCAAGGGGATTGGATAGCTTGATAATAAAGCAAATAAAGTTCATGGCACCCTTGTGGGGGTAAGATCACACAAATAAGTTCCCTAATAAAGGGATTGGTCAGTTTTGCCATCTCACTAGTGTTAAAATGAGCTATCTCAGAAGCAAGAAGAGAGGCAGGAAAGAAGATCTAGGAGTGGAGCGTGTCTTTTGGACCCAGGATCGCTGTGCTGAGAAGCTCCAGGAGACTGATAAAGAGAAACAGAGAGAGAGAGGGGACAGGAGAAGAGAGAGAGAGAGAGAGAGCTGTAATACCGAAGAAGGTGAGAAGCTGTAGCAGAGAAATGGCAATAGAATCAAGAGATGAGCAGGAGACAGTGAGGTGTGTTTCCAGGCCCACAGAATGAAAAACCTTAGTGTCTTTTGGCAGGAGGCTTGCTGGCAGAGTAGGGTGCTTCTGGGCACTTGGTGGAGCTAGGTTTGCTGACCACGGAGCTATAGATGAGTGCCTTCTGGCTGAGACTTAGTAGCAGACTGGGGTGCCTCGGGGTACTTGTCAGCAGAGCTAAAAGAGCTTTGTAACACTTGCCCAAGCAGGGCAGTGGCCAGGGACTAGACAGAGTCATGCCTGTCGGCATGGCTGAAAAGAGGCTGTCCTGATGGAAGAATTATATCCTGAGTGTTCCTGAACCTGAATTGTAACCTATTGCTTCCCTAATAAACCCCCTAATTGTGAGTATTGTTAGTTCTGTGTGACCATTGCAATGAATTATCAAACCCAGCAGAGAAGTAGAGAGTGCCATGGGAAGGACGGTTGGTTTCAGAATTGGTAAAGATGGCAGATAGAGGAGGCTTGTCTGACCTGCACCTCATAGGAATCAGCCTTGGGCTGTTGGTATTAATTCTCCTTCCCCCTTGTGAAGTTAGAGGAGGTCAGATACCTCCACCATGTCATTTTTACAGTCTCCTACTCCCTTCCCTGGATGCCATATTCTCAATCTACTTTGAAGCTCTGACCTCTGTTGACTGTCCCCGGGGAAATGGGAAAGCTACAAGGGCTGGGTGAGTCCAGTGCTCTTTCTCTGGCTGGGATAAGACTCTGGAAGAGTATTTTCCCCCAGAGGGTGGGTCTTTATTACAGAGATATCTCTGAAAGTATTTCATAATACTCTTCTCCTTCCCCTGCCATAGCCAGGAGAATATCTCTCAGATTTTCGCTGTGAGAACATGTTGGGGCTCCTGTGCTCCCTGAAAATAAAGACAACCCTAAGAATGAGGTCCCCAAGTGTTTCTTACTCTCATGGTAATCCACACTCAGCCTCCAGCAATTCATCAATATTACCACATCATTATTATCATTTACATGTCCCTACCAGTTTATGCTCCAGCAGCTTTTGCTTCAGGCAAGAAAATCTCAGCTGTATCTCTCTGAAGGTGTCTTTCTAGATTTCTGAGCACCGGTTTGTTTTGTGACCTTAGGTCTCTGATGGGTCAAATAAAAGTGGTTGATTTTCAGTTTGTAAAGCTTTTCTGGTTGTAAGAACTAGAGTGATGACTTCCAAGCATTTTATATGTTGGAGCTGAAACCAGAAGTCCAATTTCAAGCGTTTCTGAGACCCAGTCTCTTTAGACCTTAATTGGATACTTTGTACAAAGTTTCTGTTGGAGTTTGCAAAGCTCCTCCTATTTTTGGCTGTGTTCATAATTGGCCCTCCATGAATTCCACTGTCAGAAATTTGGGCTTTACCAGTCTATCAGGTGCCTCAGTGCTTCTTTCGGTTTCATTTCCAAAATTCCTAAATCATGCTGGTTTTTCTGTCAATGGCTTTTCCCCAGCTGCTTGTTTTCTGGGGTTGTGTGGATGCCTTTTCACTTAGTTTTGATGCAGCTGTTTTCTATACATATCAGGTTTTAATACTCTATCCTTTTATGGGAATAAGTACAGAGATACCAAAACAATGATACTGTTGCTATTTTCCAATAATCCCCTAGCTATTTGTATTTTTATGACTCTGAAGACCAAAAGATCTTCAAGATTCAAAGACATTGTGTCACTTTATGCCAAATGATAGATAGATGGAGAAAAAATATTTTGGGAAGTCTATTGACATCCTTCAACTTACAGTTCATTTTTACATATCTACTCTGTACACACCTCAATTTAACTAGCCCTATAGATAAAGACAGATTCCATGGGTGTGTAAATGGTTAACATGCTAGGCTATTGACCTAAAGGTTGGAGGTTTAAGTGCACTCAGAGGTGCCTTGGCTGTCTGCTTCGGAAAACTCAGCCATGGAAAAACACCATAGAGCACAGTTTTACTCTGACACACATGAGCCAGAAGCAACTTGATGGTAACTGGTTATAGCATAAAGACAGCACTCTCTTGTATGGAATTTCATTCTATCTTTTCATATGTAGATGGTTTTAGGTAACTCCAACCTGTTTTTAAACACTGGTGTTCTTTTTTGACATGACTCTAATTTTGATTGTTCATATTGTTCTAAGCCAGAGTAAATGTTCCCTAGAGATGAAAGATTTAAAGCTTGTCAGAAAGTCTGTGTCTGATTCATTGCCTGACCTTACAGTTCTGTGTGCTGTGCTGTGCACCCTATGGGTTCTCAATAAATATTAATTGAATTGAATTGAATTGATTTTACACTTTGCTCATTTCACAGGTAGGTTAAGTGAAGATTAACAACTTCGCATCAGTACCAGCAGACTGAATTAAAGAATATCTGTATGTATTTGTAATGTCTTGAATTAGTACAATAAAAGTGCCTTAGTAAGGAAAAATCTATAGTTTGAGGAGAAAAATTTGTTCTTTAGCTCATACCTGTGCTTGCTCATAGAAACAACTGTGAAGATTTATACCATGATTCCTTATTTTCCCCTTAGTAACAAGTGATTGCAAAAAAAAATCTTTAAGGACATACCCATTTTTCTACATCATTAGCTAATTAATTTTTGACAGGAAAACAAGGTGAAGCTGATAATGGCAATACCACAAACTAGAAATGTGAGGCTAATGCCCTAAACACTCTATTGAATACTTTTCTAAAGTCAGGGATTTTTGTGGAAAATGTATGACTATGGATGTCTGACTTCTTGTCTTTTCTCCTGATTTAAATCTTTCTACAAATGCAGAATACAGCCATCACTGACTTTTTTCATGTCTAAATTTTATATAAAAATTATATAAAAATCTGTGCCTAAAAGAACATTTCTATCCTCTGGAAAAGAAATTGACTAGACTTAGAAAAATATGCAACATGGCAAAGATACAAAAATAAAGTACCAAGAACATTTTTTAAAATTTAATAAAATTTCCTAGTCTATCACTATTAAATTTTCTACTGTTGGTCTTCATTTATATTTTGGAAAAGAAGTCTCTCCTCATTAAACCTCCAAATTTTCTAAACTATGTCATGTTTTTCCTTGAGTAGTTAGTAGACATGCCTTGTGAAAAGTGACATATCTAAGAACTGGAATTGGAAAAAAAAAATGCATTATATCATAATTTTGTAGGTTTATAATACATATTAAAAACTCTGAAAAAATTGGCAGTAAAGAAAATGTGAAATTATCATTTCCCTAAATTTTGAGCAGGAATATTTTATTATGAAAAATAGGTTATCTGCCAATTTCTAGGTCCAGAAGGTTCTTTCTTCCACAAAGACACTCATTTTATATGGGACACTAAGTACTAATTCAAGTATCCTCTAGTTTCAACTGGAAAATTAATACCTTAAAAATGTTGAGATCAGGTAACTTTGCCTGGCCAAATCTTATTTCTCTTTTTACAATCAAATTGTCTGCCTGCTATATTATTCCATATAAGAGAGATGGCCTGAAGATATTTCCTGACATTCCTGACTCCTCTTTTCAGCCCCTAAAAGACAAAGTTCTAAACATGGAGGCATTCATCTTTAATCACAATCTTTTAAAATAAATTTTTGAAATAAATAAATGTCTTAATGATAGGAACTTTGAATTTTGCTTCTCTATGGTAACATATGAAGGAAAGGATGCTTAACTATTAGAAATGTTTAGTGATCTACTCCCTTCTAAAATAGGATTTGGGGGCTGGCCACTTCTGACACTGGTGAGAATAAAGTTGACCCCAGCCAAATTCTCCTTAGTTTTTCAGATAAGGTAAATTAATTGCAGTACTAAAAAATAGGAGAATTCTAAAATATTGTCTTGGTTTGTATGCATACATATGGGGCATTAGTAGTTTAGTGGTAGAATTCTCATCTTCCATGGAAAGATTCAAGTTTGATTCCTGGCCAAAGCACCTCATGTGAAACCACCATCTTTCTGTCAACGAAGGCTTGCATGTTGCTATGATGTTGAACAGTTTTCAGCAGAGATTCCAGACAAAAATGGACTAGGAAGGAAGGCCTGGTGATTTACTTCTGAAAATCAGCCAATCCATGGATAACAACAATCTAATTCCCAGCTGATCATGGGGATGACACAGGCCTGGGTAGTATTTTGTTCCCTTGTGCATGTGGTCACCATGAGTCAGGGGCAGCTTTGACGACTTCTAACAACAAAACACATACACATGTATATCATATGTATATGATATACATGTATATAAGATTTGTTTCAGAAACAGGGCAGAATATAAAGCTTTTATATTGTATCTACTCAGAAACCTTATAAAATATTTAGCACCTAACAATATTTTAATATTAAATTACGACAGAATAGCATTTAGAAATTTGTATGGGGGTAGTTCCCCATATACTTTGTTTTCACACCACATATTAGAAGAATTTACCAATGTTCAAAAGGCATATGTATGTACAATATATTTTTAATTCTTCAGTATTTTCATATTAAATACAAGACATGAGAAAATAACATTATTTCTTAATCTTTCTTGAGATAACTTTGGAGCTAGGTTTCTCTCGTTTTAGTTCTGATAATTCAGCATTACTTCAGGCTATGATTTTAGATATGGAGCTGTTCATTTTCTCCACAGTTCTTGGATTCAGTTGTTGTTGGGTGCCGTTGAGTCAGTTTTGACTCATAGTGACCCCATGTGACAGAACAGAACTGCCCCCAAAGGGTTTTCTTGACTGTAATCTTTACAGGAAGCAGATTATCAGGTGTTTGTGTTCAAACCATCAGCCTTTCAAGTAGCAGCCAAACACTTAAACATTTGAACCACTGGGGCTCCTTTGGATTCAGTAGGCAATGGAAATACAGCATCTAACCTGCTTTATTTGAGAGATCCCTGATTACCAAGAGGGTTGCTTTTCTTAAAAAGTTGGTGTTTCATTTATTTGACAGATATTTATTTTTTCCTAATTATGTTATGCGTTGTGGATAACAGAGGTGAAAAAGAGTCCTTACTCTCACGGAAATATCTATCTTGTGGAGAAGAAAGACCATTACAGTAACGTAAACACATCTTGCTATAATAATTGAATACAGTCACCTACCTCAGGCTGGGAGACTTTCCAGAGGTGATAACTCATCTAAATGTTGAAAGATGAAGGTATGAACCAGATAAAGACAGGGAGTAAGTGTTCCAAGTAAAGGAGAAAATGTGTTTAAGGATATGCAAATAAGAGAAAGTATGACTCCTCTTTCAGAAAAATTGCAAGTCTTAGTTGTATGGTGGGACTTCTTCTGTCCATTAGAATAGGAGGCTATGGAAGAAGAATAAGAGGGAAGACTAGGGAGGTAAAGAGGAACTTACATATCAAATTCAGGAGAATGATATGCTCAGACTTGCATTTAGAAAGACCAGCCCTAGGTTTCTGAATTTTAAAGAAAACAAAAAGTTCAATGTATAACAAGAAGTTTAAAAGAAAAAAAATTAAATTAAGAGGAAATTACAAAAAAGAAAGACACAGAGAGAGATCACTAATTTCCTACTAAGATCCATCATTAAAATTAAACAAAAATATTATTTGCACAAGATAATGTCATTAGGAGGTACAACCAAAGAACCCAAACTAAATTTTTTCATGTGGTTGTGAGATTCTCCTTTCATTCTGGGCCCAATGTTTGCCACTGGAATAGAACCCTAAGCTTGATCTCTCAAAGTGGAAAGCAGGGAAATGCCAACCAATTTGAACTTGGGTAAGTAGATGGTCTGGCAGTCCACCAACTACCTGAGAATTCAGCCTGCTTCTACTAGATGAACTTCACAAGATTGGACCTGGGTATGAAACAACATATTTGTAGAAATCAAATATGCCTTAGTTTTTTCAGGTGTGAAACGGGGATGATTATGTGACTCACTTTTGAGTATATTCTAAAGACGCATTGTGTTAATATATATGAACTGCCCCATAGGGTTTCCAAAGAGCCGCTGGTGGATTCAAACTACTGACCTTCTGGTTAGCAGCCAAGCTCTTCACCACTGCACCACCAGAGCTCCATGAAGCATTTGGTTGACACAGCAAAACCTAAATGAATGTTAGTTATTAGTTTTAGTAATACCAGTACTATTCCAAATAAGTATAACAAAAACAAAAAAACTTACATAAATTAATACATTTTGTCTTACAAGAACAATCCACTAAAACATAATAAATTTTCTATTTGTTCTACCATTGTGCGGACATTAGTTAAAGTTTGATCATTAGAGTTGACGTCTCTATGACAATTAAATAATTTCAGGACAAAGTTTTCTATAAAGTCAAAGAAAAGAAATAAGGAAAGGTAGGTCTGCTATTGATTGAAGGCAACATTTTTCATGTCAAGAATAAAGAGAGTCTAGGGAGTTTAATCCTCTGCCTTAAAAAGTTTATTAAAATTCTAAATGAACTTGTGGTATCTTTGAACAATTTCAAATATCTATCTAATGGAAAATCACCAAGCAGCTGCATGTTATGCCAGTTTCTGGCCAAGGGGGACTCAGTTCAGTGCAGACACGCTGACACATTGGGAGCAGGCTGTCACCTTTAAAGACAAATTATTCTAAGTGACATTATGAGAGTGTCAAAGATTTTGTCGTTGTTGTTTATACAGTGGCTGTGAAGAAAACAAGCAAGATAAGTCTCTATTTCTTCTTGATACAATTGATTACAGAACATATTGATATAAATGATTCATTTGAATTTCCTGGTTTGAGTCTTCTTCAAAAATTACAATAGCAAATTTCAGACTAGGGTATTTTTTCAATGAGAAAAAGTTTGTCATTAATATAAAGAATATAATATATCCAGGTTTAGTGGGTTATTTTTTAAAACCTTGGTCTCTTAATTGCTCTATACGTGTAAATCATAGTTTCTCTAGTAGGAATTGTTGAAAATAGGACTCCAGTAACTACTGATCACATCGCCATGGGATTTGCATACACATCTGACGATTGAGAATTACTACAGAGACGAAAATCAGGGTGGACTGGAGGGGGTCCTGCCACAGCCTCTCTGCAGAGCCACTGCTCACTCTCAGCCACTCTATATGCTACCTTGCCAGGACACCTTATCTCTGGGGCTTCTGAAGTTTAGAGGGAAACAAAATGTCATTTGTGCCTTCAGTGGACTTGTCAATTGACAGTTTTAACAAAGACATACGTACTCCTTCCGTCTTTCAACTTACTCGAGTGACTACTGTATGTCAGGAACTTATTTTCTGACCAATCACTAATTCCAAGCAAAATGCAGAATAAGAAGATACAATTTTAAAGTCTTCCATCCAACATATTTTTAAGATTATTGAACATGATTTCATGGCATGTTTGCATATGGAAAATACCTTAAAAGCAAAAATTAGCTTTGAATTGTTACGAGTAAACTAGTAAGATGGCTCTTAGACACAATTGATTGGGATCAACCTGTTATGTCTCATATAGGTAACCATTTACATAGTATTGAAAAATATAAATCTGTTATATATTTTATAATCATCTAAAAAAAATAAGAGATCTGAGTGAAAGACCCTCATTCTAGCATCCATTATAAACAATAATACTTTACAATTTGGTGAAGTAATTGCACATAGCAAGCTTTCAAAGAACGGAGTGAATCAAGCCATAATGATTATATGGTTTGTCTTTTAAATTTAAAAAGCTTTGAAACTTGGTTAAAAGCCTCAAATCACTCCCTAACTGTGATCTAAGAACCTAATTTTAGCCCACAATTAAATGACATTACAGAAAAGACCTCAGAAAATATGTTGTGATGCAAAACCTTTCAATTCATACTCTGAAAACTGGGTCTTACCCCTCATGAAAGTATTTTCTCAAAATCTTTGGAGATATCTTCCCCAGGTAGACATAAATTGTAATTATGCTCAACTTCCCATATCCAAAATTGTAGATAATATGCCAATTTTTTCCTCAAATTTTTTTCTTCTTTTTTTATGTTTTATTGTACTTCAGGTGAAGGTTTACAGAACAAATAGTTTCTCATGAAACAGTAGTACACATGTTGTTTTATGACATTGGTTAACAACCCCACAATATATTAACCCTCTAACTTCTCAACTTTTTTTTCTTTTTTTGGTGAAAATACACATAGCCAAAGATATACCGTTTCAAAAATTTCTACATACACAGTTCAGTGATATTGACTATGCTCTTCCAATTGTGCTGTTATTCTCACTTAAGATGAAGGCTTACAGAACAAAATAGTTTCTCATTTAACA
>NW_004444212.1:1922694-1924107 GCF_000243295.1 Trichechus manatus latirostris
GGGTTGGTAATCAGTGCAGGGCAGGTTCCAGTAGGCCATGCCTGTGCTGCTTGGTGGTGTTATGTCAAGTGCACAGTGCAGGTAGGCGGGATGCAGTGGGGAGCTTGTTATGTGAGGAGCTAAGATGGATATGGGAGAGAGGAGAGAGGAACAGGGACCAAAAACATACAAACAATATAGAGTTCTGGGGGAGCTTGCCGTTGGAATGGAGAGATGAGAGACTATGAAATGGAGAAAAACAGAAAGGTGAAGAGGAAGAAAAGAAAAGAATGAACAAATAAAAATCAGAAAGGTTATATAACAGCAAAGTTCCCAGGGATCCCACCGATGCAGCTATGAGGTCTGGGGAAGTCGCTCTCAGGTGTTCCAGTACAGCCTGGCTAGAAGGAGTAGAGGTATACAATGCCTGGTATTCAGGGATCAGAAAGATAAGGAAGATATAGAGAGATGAGAGACTGAGCAATGAAAAAAGACAAAAAGGGAAAAAGAAGGAAAAGAAAACAAAACAAAATAAGAAAAAAAGAACAAGAAAGGCCCCCCAAAAAAACAGAAAAAAAAAACCCAACAAAAAAAGAAATGTCCTCAGGGATCCCTCTGCACGTCTGTGGAAGCTGAAGGGTAGTTCCTTGCCACGCAGCTCCACCTGACCAGAAAGGGCTCCCAGCTCAAGAAAAGGAAAAGAAAACAGACAAACAATTCAAAACAAACAAATCCCTGGGATCCCACCAGCACGGTAGCCTAGAATGGGAAGCAGCTCCACACTTGAATGGAGCTCTGCAGCCCCTCAGGAAGAAGCAAAGATGGCGCTCAGAGCCAGGCACTCGAGCAAAAGGAGGGGGAGGCGGCGAGAGGCAAGCAAGAAATCAAAAGAAGGAAAAAAAAAAAAAAGCAACACCAACAGCCAACAAATGGCACTCAGAGAGCCAGCTAGCGCAGGCTGGTGTTTCTGGAGAAGAGACTGTGTCCACGGGAAGCAGAGGAGGCCGAGTGTGGGTGAAGAAGTGTAGAGAGTGGGAAAGTGTATATCACAAATTGCCGGCACTCTGCAGCCCCTCAGGAAGAAGCAAAGGTGGCGCGTGGAGCCAGGCACTTGAGTGAAAGGACGGGGAGGTGGCGAGAGGCAAGTGAGAAATCAAAAGAAGCAGAAAATAAAAGCAACACTAGCAGCCAACAAATGGCACCCAGAGAGCCACCCGCTTGGGTGTGTGGAATCCAAGCAGCCGGCACTTCCCGGTCAAGAGACCGTGGCCATGGGAAGCAGAGGAGGGCAAGCCTGGACGAAGATTGGTGGGGGGTGGGAAAGCGCACACCGCAAATTACTGGTTGTTTTGTCTCCCACTGGACGCTCCATGAGGCTGCTTTCTCGTACCCCTGTTTGCTGGTCTCCGATAGGAGTCCAAGATGGTGGATCTG
>NW_004444212.1:1924217-1926855 GCF_000243295.1 Trichechus manatus latirostris
CTCTGTCAGTTTTCTCACTCCATTTGGTGCTTGGCTGAGTTCTTTATCTCTTCATTTGATGTTTTAGGGTTTCAGGATTGTTGTATTCTCTGTTTGGCTTAGTTGTTCAGACCTTTGCTGTGGAGGGACAGCGTGGTGCTTCTGCCTAGAGAGCCATTTTGCCAGAACTGTCTTTTTCCTCAAATTTTGAGCCAGCTTTCTTCTTAATAATGACAATCCTTTATATCTAATATCCTACTTAAAAACAGGAAAAATTGAGTAAAATTCTTTCTATCATTTGCCATTACCATATTATTTTTCTTAATTGAGACTATGGCTAAGAAAATTTCAAAATTATTTGCAGCATTTATTAGTCATATAATCTATTTTTGTTATTTTAGAGAGGAGGTGCTTACAGGTCAAGCTACTTGAATAGGTAAACCAGAATCAAAAACCCATTGCTCTTGAGTCGATTCCAACTCATAGCAACCCTACAGGACAGAGTAGAACTGCCCCTAGGGTTTCCAAGGAGCAGCTGGTGGATTCGAACTACCGACCTTTTGGTTAGCAGCTGAACGCTTAACCACTGTGCCACCAGGGCTTCTGAATGGATAAAGATCCTAGAATTTTCATGTTCTTTCAGAGTCTTTATTGTAATATCATTTTAGGAATCAGAGAGTGACCGCCTAGATCCCTGGTAGAACAATTTCCCATCCTAAAGTCATTAGGAAAAGATGTACCTTTATTGCACCTTTTTATATATTTTAATCCATATCTACATAAAAAATGTAAATGGCTGTTTTCTGGCCACATCTACTAGGAGAATATATCTCCTTTTCAAGAGAAGGTTTTGTGGTAAATTACCCTTGCTCATAGCCTCTTTGAAAGGGGCCAGTCCAAGTGGCCATGTGTGTACGATTGTGACCCCACTCCCAACGATCACTGAATGCTGCCATCAAGTCAGCCCCTAGCTCATGGTGACCCCATGCACAACAGAATGAAATGCTGCCTGATTCTGTGCCTTCCTTGTAATTGGTTGTAGATAAGACTGTAGTGATCCATAGGGTTTTCATTAGCTGATTTTTAGAAGTAGATCACCAGGTCTCTCTTCCTGATCTGTCTGAATCTAACTTGGACGAAAAAAAAAAAGAAGTTATACAAAAAAAGCAGAACTGGATCATTTGTCTTCTCTTTTGAAAATCTAAATTAAAAAAAAAAGTGTATTAAGTTTCTTGTGAGTATTTGAACTAAAAAATCCTATTGAACTGGGATTGGCATGCTCATTTTTGGCCTTCCCATGCTGATGAATAAATGGACAAATCTCACTTGGCAAGAGAGAAACAAATTGGGACGTACACGCAGACAGCAATAGAGGCAAGAGTTTATATTGAGAATGGTCACGATTGAAAATAGCCACCTTGGACCTTGAAAGCTTCTCAGGCTCCAGGTTCATGTCCCTGCCCTCTGGCTGTTTCCTTTCCCTGAGGTTTCTTGATATCCCCTCAATCAGCTTCCCTCACCCACAAGCTCACTTGGGTTTTTTGAACTATTATTTTATTCTTCAAAAGTATAAAAAGTACCTCAAGAAGAAATATCCCCCTTTATGTCGATAATATGGTCGTATTTTTATGTCTCAGAGGATGCCTCAGAGAGTATTTGAACCTGTTGATCAAATATTACCAGATAGAAGAGCTCAATACGAACTATGACCATATATTTTAGATAGATACTTTTCTGCACCCCGATAGACAATAACATATGACTTCATTCAGTAGTTTAGCCACTGATTTGTTTGGGAGTGCATTTTGCAGTTTGCTCATCTCCGTGACTCTATGCATATTAAGTCCAATCGGATTTAAAATTCCACAGAAACCGTGTTTGGTAAAGAGAAAACTTTTGTCCTGGTAGGCGGTAAACCTTATCTCTTCAAATAAGAGTACTCAGAACTGATGGAAGCACAGGAAAACAGGCATTCTAATATACTTCTGGAACAATAGAAATTGCTTCTTGGTTTTTTTTTGAAAAGAATTTAGCAGTATGTATGAAGAGCCTCAACATTTTCCATAACATTTGACTCAGCTATTTTACCTATAAGAATTAATGCACAGACGTATTTTCAAATTTAGGACAAGAATTATGTACCAAGATGTACATTGTGAAATTAATCATTATAAGAAGAATAAGGAAAAACTATCCAACAAATAGAATATTGTGAACTGTAGTATACCTATGTGGTTGCATATTATGTAATGGTTCAATGGATATTTGGAAGAATTTCTAATTGCACAGGTTTCATATTATTCAAAAATGTAAGTTACAATACTTTACAAGTGATATGTTGTTGTTAGGTACTATCAAGTTGGTTCTGACTCATAGCAATGCTATGTACAACAGAATGAAACACTGCCCGATCCTGCACTGTCCTCACAATCATAGCTATATTTGAGCCCATTGCCGCAATCACTGTGTCAATCCACCTCATTGAGGGTCTTCCTCTTTTTCACTAACCCTCTATTTTACCTAGAAAGATGTCCTTCTCCAAGGACTGGTCCCTCCTGATAACATGTCCAAAGTATGGGAGACAAATTCTTGGCATCCTCTCCTCTAAGGAGCATTCTGGCTGTATTTAATAGAAGGAAATTCCTCAGAAAGGTAACAC
>NW_004444212.1:1926955-1961375 GCF_000243295.1 Trichechus manatus latirostris
TATCTTGGAAATATTATAAAACATATAAATACATACATTTCAAGCTTTATAAAATGAGTATGTATTTTTTTACAAATGAAAAAAGCAGTTTTACTGATTTTTTCAGTTTATGCTCATCACTGCCATGATAATTATTTGGAACTTTATGTTTTGACCAAATACTTATTCAAGTATAAGAATAGATGCAGAGCTTTTCTTCATGAAAAGATTTGTCTTCGTGACAGTTTCCTCTGTAGCTAATGTCTACACAAAAATGGTTCAACTCTTTTTTTCTAGGCAAAGATACTAGTCCAGCTTGCCCTTTACAGTTATAACTAGTAACTTATTGTTCATCAGAAACACAAAATATCTGTAATATGCACTTTCTTCAGCAACTTTGATTTAACTGTTTTAACCAACTTCTTTCAAGAGCCTGACAAAGACAAAGAGTGATTGAGAGAAATAATTAGGGAAAAGATAATTACTCATCTCTCTGGATTCTACAAGTTCTTTAAAAGGTAACTTTCCTGTCAAATCACGTTACTAGAAAGTTAGGTTTATCGCTTTAGCTTCTTAAATATTTCTTCACCAAAGTATTAGTCTACCTGGTTGTGCATGTTTTATTAAGTGCTGAATTAGGAAATGACTTTACAAAAATCATTTTTTTTGTTAATGCGTTTGTGAAGCGCTATTGCATTTTATTTTTTAATATCCTTTAAATTGAGACTAGCGATCTTCTTTGGGAAAGAGACAGGGAAGCTCTAGGGACAAAATGGAATGCTTTCTTTTAGTAGATAATGAAGTTATATGGACATTTTGCTATTTAGTCTTGCCTTAAAAAAATGTTGTTTTGAAAATGCTTTTAGAAAATGAGCTTTAGTCAAGAAAATAGTGATATTTGTAAATTGCATATGTTTTTACAGTTCAAATACATTTCCTCTTGTTGACCATTAGTAATGAATTTACATAAAGAATTTATCAGAGATGACTCGATGGCACCTAACATCAACAACAAGTTGACACAAGTACCTAATTTGTATATTTTCTAATAATTAACCCCTATGTATGTTTATTAGCTGATATTCAAGTTTTAGCCATCGTTTAAATGAATACCATTTGTATGAACAATAGACTAGAGAATAGAAAAAGAGAAATTTCAAAATGTGGATCTATTGTGATCAATAACACAAAAAAATCCTGCCATTCTTTTGTATGCTAAAGGGTATTGGGTGCATTATGTTGTATTTTTTCTTGTACCTAGCCCCTAATAAATATTGTTGCCAGAGGCAATGTGCTAAACCCCTTTTCCATCCATTATTCGGAAATATTTCTTTGTAATGATTGGGTACTTGAATAATGATTGAGCATCGCAAACATTCCCCCCTTGTTAGTCTTACAAGCAGCCTGGGAAATATGTGAGTTCAGAAATAGGGTTATAAATTATTTTCATGATTTTTTAGCTTGTGGCCTATTTCTTCAATAGAATATGAACAGTCAAATGTTAATTGTTACTTGAAGTTGGTTCTTTCCTTAAAATAAGATCACAAATACATATATTTTTCTCTCTTCTTAAATATAAATGCTAACACATACTCACAGAATAATGGGTCTTTGTTGTCTTAGAAAACTATTTAATCACATATTTGTCATTTCTTAGCTTAAAACGATGCATAGACTTGTATGGAAAAACTGAATTAAAAACCTGCAAATGTATTGGTTGATTATTTTCAGTTAGAAACTTCTAAAAGATGTGTTTTCCCTCTGAAAGTTGAGAGACTCCTATTATAAATAATTTGCACAGATCTTCCAGGCAGAGTTCTTACTTTGTCTGAAGTCTTAAATTGCAAATCATACTGCAATGTAATGCCATCTACTATATATTACTTCATGAGAATACTTTGGAAATATCACTGAAAATCACAGGAGGCCATGAGTTCTGACTAAACTACAATTATAATCCTGCTATGATCTTTGAGGAGCTTGTACTATATTATTAAGTAGCCGCTTAAATATACACCAGGCTAATAATGAACTTTTTAACTCACTATCACATTCACAAAGATGAAAAGTTAAAAATATTTTGAAATTACTGAACATAACTATTTTCAAGAATTATTGTGTACATAAGAGGCACATATAGAAAATATTTTCAAGAGCTAGCTATAGTGTAAATGGCATGTTTAACCCTGTACAGGATCATTCTGCATTAAGCAGTGTTCACCACCCAGGATGCTAATAGCCTTGAAGGTAATGTAAGAAAAAATTGTGCCAGAAAGAAGTGCACATGTAGGTATTATGTGAGGCCTGGGGCTGAGGCACCCTAGAGATGCATATCTCACCCGACAAGTAATCCACTCCTGCAGATTTTGCCATGAAGGAATGGGGCTTCTATGCGCGTAGACTTGATTTTTCAGAAGAATCCAGTAATTTAGGTTTTCTCTATAAAAATGGAAATGGGTGACTTTATTTTAAAAACCAATCTGACACCTCTTTCAGTTTGTTGTACTGTGGTGGTTTGCATATTGCTATGATGCTGGAAGCTATGCCACCAGTATTTCAAATACCAGGAGGGTCATCCAAGGTGGGCAGGTTTCAGTGGAGCTTCTAGACTAAAACAGACCAAGAAGAAAGGCCTGGTGATCTACCTCCAAAAATTAGCCACTGAAAACCTTATAGATCACAACAGGACATTGTCCGATATAGTGCTAGAAGGTAAGCCCCTTATGTTGAAAGACACTAAAAATAAACAGTGGCTGCCACAATGGGCTTGAGCATACCAATGATCTTGAAGATGGCACAGAACTGGGCAATGTTTTGTTCTGTTGTACACAGGGTCACCATGAGTTGGAGCTGACTCCACAGCAACTAACAAGAATAACAATGAAAGGCCTTACTTGAATTTTGGCCAACAGTCAGTTTGTGGTCTCTAAACAAGACATCAAGGAGCCCTGGTGTGCAATGGTTAAACGATCCTCTGCTAACCAAAACGTCGGTGGTATGAACCCACCAGCCAGCTCTGTGGGAGAAAGATGTGGCTGTCTGCTTCTGTAAAGGTGACAGCCTTGGAAACTCTATAGGGCAGTTCTACTCTGTCCTATAGCATCACTATGAGTCAGAATTGACTCAACAGCAGTGGGTTAATGGGAAATAAGAGATCTAAATAAAAAGTCCCAATTAGAAAAAACTATTTTAATCTGATATATAAATATAGTGAAAGTTGATCATATGTGGGGAAAAAAAAAGATTGACTAAATATCTTGTAGAGGCAAAGTTTTACTAGGAACCATAAGTACTGTCAAGGAAAGTTAATATATCAAAATTACTTGATTCATTCCTCAGGTATTAATTCAGCACCTACTATAAGTGTAACATTAGGCATGGTAAAGTAGAGGTGGAGTCCCTGGATGGTGCAAAGTTAAACACTTGACTACTAGCCAAAAGGATGGTTGTTCAAACCCACTCAGAGATGCCTTGGAAGAAAGGCCCGGCAATCTGCTTCGGAAGGGTCACAACCTTGAAAACCTTATGGAGCAGTTGTACTCCGCACATATGGTGCCACCATGAGTAGGAATTGACTAGACTTGACAGTAACTAACAACAACAAGGTAAAGGACATAATAGGAAATGAAACAAGATTCTAGACTTCCAGGAGATTGTAATCTGTCTGTAAACACACATACACACATACACACAGAGTAATTATATTTAATTACACAGTGTAGAATTGTGTGGTAAAAAATATATATATATATAGGCAGAATAAGTAGGGATGACTTTGATAAGAATTTCAGGATAGGGGTGTCTTCACAGAGAAAAGTGGACTTGAGCTGGATTTAAAGAATGCATAGACTCGTTATATGGAGTAGCAACCCCCTGACCACTAAAAACTGCAACAGCAATCAGCATTATTTTTTATGCACTTATGCATACCAAGGCCCTATGGCAAGAGTTTTCCATTAACCATCTTATTTAATCCAACAATAAGCCTTGGTACTTGTTTCCGTTATTAATAGCTCATGCTACAAGCGCAGAGGTTGAGGATCAGAAAGATTTAGCGACATGCCAAAGACCACACAGCCACTTGCAGCTAGGCTATGGATCCAAGTCTATCCGACTTCAGAGACAGAGCTCTGGAGGAAAGAGTTTGGATTGCAGGTTGCATAGGTACAGCTGGAAGCTGTCAATAAGCCAGGAATGTTTTACTAATGGTGGTGAGATGTGTCTGGCTGGATCATAGAGTTTTTACTGAGGAGTAATAGGAGGTAAACAATAGAATTAGGCAAAACAGGAAAGTAGTACCCCATATTTTTCTCCCCGGAGGCCAACTTGTGTTAAGTGTCTCGCTATATTCTTCAGCGAAATCTTTCTACTTTCAACAATAACTGGGAGGTCTCAGATCCTTCCATTCTCACCCTCAAATACGCTATCCCTCCACTGGCTTGCAGAGGGCA
The DNA here is from genome assembly GCF_000243295.1 of Trichechus manatus latirostris. NCBI lineage: Eukaryota > Metazoa > Chordata > Mammalia > Sirenia > Trichechidae > Trichechus > Trichechus manatus. Next base: position 1,931,386 of record NW_004444212.1, read on the forward strand.
ATTTGCTGTAGCAGAAAGGCCTTTGTCAGACTATTAAACCTCATCAAGATGTTAATAATCGACACTGGTTGAATAAGTTATTTTCAAGGCGAAATCTGAATTTTTCAAAAAGTGCTGATGCAACTTCAGGCAGGGTGATAGTCATACTGGGTGGTGTTTCCCAGCATGGGGATGAAGACAGAGTTGCATCCAAGGACTTCCCTGAAAAGCCCCCTCTACTGAAACTAAAAACCAAACCGGTTGCTGTGGAGTCGAATCCGACTCGTAGCGACCCTTTAGGACAGAGTAGAACTGCCCCATAGGGTTTCCAAGGAGTGGCTGGTGGATTTGAACTGCTGACCTTTTGGTCAACAGCTGAGCTCTTAACCACTACGCTATCAGCCTCATCTAGTATGATTTTTATTTCTATTTAGTGTCTTTGTTTTAGCTGTTTCACCAGAAAGAAAATAGAGTCACCTGTTTAATTTTAAGCAAATAATCCCATGTCTCTGATACTGTACTCAGCTTTTTGTCTTCATATATAATACAAGGATAATTCTAAGCATTTTCTCACATAATTTTCTCTGTAAAATAAACCTATGCACTACTGTGTGTTAGATAAGACATAGTAAAGATGAAATTCTATAAAATATTTTTTCTATATCATGCAAGTATATAAGGAGTTATACCATATGTAATAAAAACACATCTCAGAGCCACAGATCATCTTTTACTTTCTTATATTTTAAAGAAAATAGAAAAATTTCTTCTACCACTCTATTTTAATATTCAATGTTTGTTTATTTATTTATGGTTGGTGACTACTGATTTCAGTGACAGAAGAAAAACTTACCAAATAGCTTTCGGTTCAACTCAGTCACAGCTTTTAGAATACCATTTTTGGCTTACTATTACAGAGGACTTCAGATAAACTCTCCAACTATAATTCCTGAAAAGTGACTACGTTAAGGAAAAATATGATGGAACAGTTAGCCCGTAACCTGCCCTTGATAGAACCATATTGAAAGTTTAGAACTGAAAGTACAAATGAGGAAAACAAATAACTTGTGACATATTGCTTCCTTTATTATTGTTATTATTTTAATTTCATTAGAACCATAAACTCTCCTTAACTACAGAAAAAACGCCATGTATACACACACAACCACATAATTTTTATCACTGTTAAACTTTTCTGAGGTAGTCAAGTTTATCTGTCTTTTTTAAATCCTTTCTAAACACTCTCTCAAACATAAACCCTCACACACACACATTTTATTATTGTTTGTTTTTACAAAACAAGGACATATACAGTCCTCTGCACCTTACTTTCCTCTCTTAAATGTAGTATCCATCCATCCATTTATCCATCTTCCTTCAAGTCAATAACAGATAATCATTTTTTAAATAACCTACATAGCGTTCTGCATGGTACAGAAGTTTTGCAGTTTATTTTACCACTTGCCTATTGACAGACACTTCTCTTTTGCTTTGTTTTATTTTGTTTGCCATTACCCTGTATTTTTGACCTGGAGTTTTTTTTCTTTTCTTTTTTTCTGTAAAAGAGCTTGTCAAGAGTTGAATTGTTGGGTTAAAGGACCAGTATATTTTAATTTTAATAGACATCTTCAGATTGATTTCCTAAAAGATTGTAGCGATTCTCACTCTCACCGTGTTATTATGTAGGAGAGTACATTTTGTCCACAATCTTGTCTCTACTGGATCTTAATACCTTTTAAATTATTTTGTGACTCTCTTCAGTGTAAAATTGAAAAAAAAAAAATACCTATTTTACCTTCAATGTTTATTTACTTGATAAACATTGAGCTATAACTACATTATTTTCAAATGTTTATTAGTCATTTAGTTTTTCTCTTCTGGTAATTGTTAACATCTTTTTTTCTGTTCTCTTGTTTGTTCATATTTATCAATTTGTAGAAGGGATTTGCGTATGGGGCTTTAATCCTTTGCTTGCTTTATATATTGCAAATATTTTCTTCAATGTATTTCAGTCATCTTTGATTTAGTTTATGGTGGCATTAAAAAGAATTTTTTTGCCAGACAAAGGTCTGTATTTTATTTTATGACTTCTGAGTTTCCTATCTCATTAACAAAGCCTGCCTCAACCCAATAGTATACAATATTTTTCTAAATTATATATTAACGTTTTTATTAGGTTTAAATACTTATCCATCTCAGATTATTTTTCACGTATGAAAAGTAATCTAATTGTTTTACTCTTTCAGAAAAATAAACAATTAAGCTAGCAGCATTCAATACACAAATCATACTTTCTCGGTAAATCAGAATACAGTTTTTACCAGATATTGTTTCCATAAATACTTGGATTTATTTATCAACCTGTTCTTTTTCACTGATCTTTTTGTTTATTTCTGTGCTAGTATTATACTCTTTGATTACAATAATTTCATAGGGAATAGTTGAAATTTTTCAAGGTAAGTACACTTTTATTATACTTCTTAAAATTTATTTTCCTTCTGCATGTACTTTAAAATCATTTTATGTTCTAAGTGGGAGAAAAAAATTGTAATTCTGATTGAATTGCATTAACAGTATATACTAAATCTGAAAAAATTGTCATTTTTATAACATTACATTTTACCGCCCAGAAATACAGTGTATCTCTTTATTTATATCTCTTTTGTTATGATTTTGTAGTGTTTTTAGAAAAGTCATATGCTATCTTGTTTCAGTTAATTCCTAGGTATTTTATATGTTTTCAATTCTATTGTAAATAATATTTCCCCATTTCTACTTGTAACTCTTGCTGTTGCTACCATAGAGAAGGTTGTTGATCTTAATAAACATATTCTGTATATAACAGTTCTACAAAAATTTTCAGTTATTTTGGAAAATTTTCCCTGGAGATCATTGGGTTTTCTAAGTATAGGCTATGTAAGTTATAACAGATAATTTTGTCCTTTTCCAATATGTATACCAATTATTTAATATAATTTAATTTTATAATAATTTCATGAACATTTAAAAATAAAGAATATATATTCTCTGCAAGGTCCAAGTCTTCTACCCTAAACCCTTCTCTCTCCTCAGTTTTGCAGCATAATTTCTCTTTTTAATTCCAGGGTTTCTGTAATGGAACGTACTTATTACAAATTCTGAGTTACTTTACTATGATTATTAACTATAGGCAGTCCCTGGATTACGAATGAGTTCTGTTCTTAAGTCTGTCTTTAAATCAAATTTGTACATAAGTCAGAACAGTTAGGCACAGTTCGTATCTAATCTCAGTTAGTCAAATGTTTGTCTTGTTTCTGTTGCTGTTGGGTGCCATCCAGTTGGTTCTGATTCATATTGACCCTATGTACAACAGAACCAAGCACTGTCCAATCTTACATCATTCTCACAATTTTTGCTATGTTTGAGCCCACTGTTGCAGCCACTGTGTCAATCCATCTCACTGAGGGTCTCCCTCTTTTTCTCTCACCCTCTGCTTTACCAAGCTTGATGTCCTTCTCCAGGGACTGGTCCCTCTTGATAACATGTCCAAAGTACTTCAGACAGTCTCGCCATCCTTGCTTCCAAGGAACATGCTGGCTGTACTTCTTCCAAGACAGATTTGTTCACTCTTCTGACAGACAGTCCATGGTATATTCAATATTCTTCACCAACACCATAATTAAAAGGCATCAATTCTTCTTTGGTCTTCCTTATTCATGTTTGTCTTAGTATACATTGTACCTTTCTATGTATAAAAAACATTAAAGAAATACTTCCAGATACACTAAAATATATTTAACAAAATTATATGGTAATAATAATAATGTTTTGATGTATGTCACAAAGTAGTGCCCATTTGTTATTACGAACTACTGTATGTACCTCAAATGTTCAGTATAATAGGCACTATGGGGTTTGGTTCGTAACTTCGGGTTGTATGTAAGTCAAATGTTCATAACCTGAGGACTGCCTGAATACAGCACTGTGCATTCAAAGATGCGTCATTGGTTACTATTTCACTTTTTTTTCTATCTCAGATTAGTTTTGTGGGGTTCTCCCTATCCCACACACCTCGTTCTCCAGGCAACTGCACAACTGTGCCAGAGCACTTACATTAGTGAATTACAAGGTGGAATTTCACAACCACTCTCTCCCTTGGGCAGGTTGCAACCTGTACAACTGTGCATGTGTGTCCCTGTGAGTGGTGAACTTTCTGCATCCCTGAATAACAACATAACAATAAAGTCTTTGACATATTTATGAAATTTTGACTGCTGTAGGATTTTAGGATTACAGCCTGTTTCTTTCATTTAACTTGTCTGCCTTGGCTGTTTTATTATTCTAGAGAGGAAATAAGAGAGAGGGAAAGTTAGAGATATGCAGGCATGCTGCCATTTTTGTTTGATTCTCAAGTGAAATACGATAAATTGTGTAAGTAGGGAGCTATATACACAACCTGAACACTTAACAGCCTTGGGGCTTCCATGGTTTAAGACTCCTTTTGGGTAGCAATAGTAATAACAATGGAAAACACATATGTACCTTAGTATGTGCCAAGCTCTGCTCTTAGCACTTGACATATACTGGTAAAACTGAGTCATTTAATCTTCAAAATATATATATGAGGCTAATAAACAAAAAACAGTTTCATTGAGTCACATAAGATTCATGATGACTCCATGCGTGTCAGAATAGAACAGTGCTCCATAGTGTTTTCTCTGGCTGATTTTTTAGAAGTAGATCACCAGGCCTTTCTTCCAAGGCATCTCTGGGTGAACTCAAACCTCCAACCTTTCTGTTAGCAATGAGCTTGTTAACGGTTTGCACCACCCAGAGATTCCTATATAAGGTTAGATACTATCGTTATTTCGCTAGTATAGATCAGAAATTGAGGCACATGATAGGTAAGTATTTTCCCTAAAGTTAAGAGATGGAGCAAGAAATCGAACCCAAGTAGTCAGGCTCCAGAATCAGTGCCCTTAATAAGTAAGCCACACGCCACACCACACTGACTCTCCTCACTCTGTAGTTCATTGTTTAGAAATTATCAAAACATTGTGAGGCAAGTAGGTGCTTTATTTCATTTATTACTTGGTTCCACAACCAATTATTCTGTTTTGTTACATAGGGCTGCGTTTCTAAACAGAACTTCTAGTTAAATTGATTATCATAAACACTGGCACTAACTTGATGATTATACAATTCAGCATTTGAATAAATACACTTTTCACATAATCAGATAATTTTAGATGATAATAGCTAATAATAACTCTCATGTACTGAGTACTTACCTATACTAAGGTATTGTGCTGGGCGTTCCATACACATTATTTTTAATCCTCAGAACCACTGCAGAGGTGAGACTGTTCTCACAGAGGGAACTGAAGCACTGAAGAGCGCTAAAAGGGCAATTCTCAGTGATAGCCATAGCCACACAATGGGGCAGTATGCAAAGATTTTGAGGCTATCTTATAAGAAGGGGTACGGGCAAAACCCTAAAGAGAGAAGCCCCCACCCCCAACCCAAGACAGAGCATGTTCTGGGGTTCCACTGAGGAGCGTTTGTGAAACAGCCCAAGAAAAGAACAAAAAAATAAACAAGCAACAAAAACGAAAAAAAAAAAACAAGGGCAAAAAGAGTACAATTGTGTTTTTAGAATGCAGGCTGTCCTGGGCAAAGGCAGCGTCTGCTATTTCCTGTCAATGCTCGGAACAATGAAGGATCGAAGAATGTCTGGAGGCTGCCTCCGCTAATCAGCAGTCGGTGAGAGCAGATAAGATAGCTTGCAGTGAGGAACAAATGAACACCATGTCATGCGCATGTCTGGAGTAATTAATATCACAGGGACTAGAGTGCTGGCGTGATGTGCCACGCTGGCTCCCTCTCTTTATTTCCTGACTAGACTGTTAAAAAATGAATCACGCGCACCTACATAGCATTTTTGTCAGGATAATGATAAGCCTTTTTAAAATTACTCATCGCGACTCTGGGTCAGCCCCATGGACTGCCATTGAGTGCCGCTGTGGAGGAAAAATGTCCTTGTGACATCCTCATTGTGCACCAGTGATTGATAGGCTGGAGACGATTTTGCTTTTTTGCAGGAGGTAGCAGTTTCCTGAAAGCAAGAACTGTTCCTGATGTGATAATAGCTTCCATTTTATTTACAGATTCAATACACCCCTAATTTCTCTGTTGATTAAAAAATATGGTTCACATTATACATATTACTTAATGATTTTTTTAGTGGGAAAGGAGTTATATTACAGATTTGCTTAGATCATTTAAATAAGATGACTTATTTTCAAAATGACCCATAACCATAATGAAATGGTTTTTAACCTTGTCTCTGAAAAAAAATCTGCAAAGATATTCAAGAAAATTTGAGAATATTGCAAACATGCATTTTTGCACAGTAAAATAAGTAGTGAAAGGAAGATAGCTATAGCTGCAGTGTTCTGTTTTAATTGGAAAATTACTTTCTTATCCATAGAAACTCTGATCCAAAACATCGATCACTATTCTGTCTTCAGGATTCCCAGAGATTACCTAATATGTACACTAACAAAATAAAGAAACAGGGAATAAAATGTAGTAATAATTATAAATTATATATTCAACAGATATAATGTAAATAAATATATAAATGCTATATTGGGATAATTTCCAGTTTCCTATAACTAACAATGGGTAAATAGATGCCTTTAAGCCAGTGGATCAAATTCTGGAATTACCCGCATATTGATGAGTCTCTTTATGACCTCAAGAAATTCAGCCTGTCAAATGTACTCAGTCTGAATCATTTCTTAGTGAGCACTGTTTGAGGCACTGTGCTTGGTGCTGCTGTGGGAGCAGAGAGTAAAAATGGCCGGTTGAATTATAATGTTCTGCTGGAGAAGGATATGCGAAAACTAGCCATAATTCCAGGGAAATGAGATAAATACTATAATGGAGATACCAGCTTATAGCCACAAAAAGAAAGAGGGTATAATTAAATCTGACCGGAAGCTGTGGGAAAGACTTCATAGAGGAAGTGATAATTGAGCTGAGCCTTTCTTTCTTTTTAATTAGCTCCTCCTTGTATCTTACTGTCCAGGAAAAATTCTAGGACTCATTTCTTTCCCTCACTGACCATCTCCAAAAACATGCATACACACTCACATCCTACAGAGGAATCATTCAAGCCTTCCCTCTTCAATACTGCCTGCTTCTCTCCAGTCCTCTCCAGCCTATTGCATCTCATTTCGTCAAGCCTCCATCATATTTGCCTAGGCTATATTTCAGTGGTCTTGTTGCCAATCTGATATAGGTCTAATTCCCTGTCTTCAGAATGCAACCCTTGAAACATAAAACATGTTATTTCTTCCCTACCTAAGGCCTTCAATGACTCCCCAATACTTACAGATTAAAATTAAAACTTCTTCTCATACTAATAAATTTTCATACCAAATATAGCCAATATTGTGATGTGCATACCCCTCACTATATCCTATAACAGTTTATCACCCTCTCTGTGGGTGTGTCTCTCTTCCTTTCTTGAGTTTTACTTTCCTGAAGGCCAGAGATGACATATACCCAGAGATTAGCACTATGCCTGCGATGGAGTGGGTTCTTAATAAAAATGCACTGAGTGAATAAATAAATAAATAAATAAATGGATTAATGAGGCATAGGGTATATGGGCACATGTAATTTGAAACTGGAAACACAGAATGTGAAACATGGACTTATTCCTCAAGAAGTGGAATATTAGTAAAGGATTTTGGGGGAGAAAAGTGGCATGATTTTACTCTAAAAAATAGTGTCAATTATTATCAACTTATAAAAGAGAGGAAAGCCAGTAAGATTTAGACAAGGAGACCAGGAATGAGTCTTTTTGCAAAAAAACTAGTGAAGGCATATAGATGCATTGAACTAGGGAGTTGGCAATGGGGATTGAAAAGAGGCCTTGCATGCAGGAGAACATTCAAGATTGACTTGAAAAGGCTTGGTGGACCCTGGCAGGTGGGAAGAAAGCCTCTGGTGAAATAATCAGTGCATTAATAAAGACAGAGACACTGAGAGCAGTACAGTCATGCACAGACCATGCCAGTTTGAAGGCTAAAGATTCTACAGCTCCAGACATCTACTTTATCTACTCTTTGTCCAGAAACATCTAGGAAATATAATATTTCAGCTTATTTTGAACAATATAGGAAAGAATGGATCATGCTGATTCAATTAATAAATAAAAGAATGATCAGAAAGTTTGATGAGTAACCAAACCCGTTCTTACTCATAGCGACCTTATAGGATAGAGTAGAACTGTCCCATAAAGTTCCCAAGGAGTGGCTGATGGATTCGAACTACCAATCTTTTGGTTAGCAGCCATAGCTCTTAACCACTTGGCCACCAGGGCTCCAACATGATATTTAAATAGTCTCAAAGTACTTGCTCTCAAAATACTATTTTCGAAGGGAAGAAACAGTAATTTCACAGTGGAAATGTCTGGAGGATACTACCTAAATCAAGTAATCAAAATTAGCATCACAAAGATGAGGCAGGTTGAAATTACATGTCACATAACAGGATACAATGAACAGAACTAAGTATCCTAAATGGGATATTCCTTCCAAAGATGCATAGACAAACTGAGAGGGTATTTTATAAAACGATTTAAAAAAAAAAGTTGCCATCAAGTCGACTTCGACTCATGGCTACCCTGAGCTTCACAGTGTTTTTAATGGCTGTGATGTTTCAGAAGTAAATTCCCAGGCCTTTCTTACGAGTCATCTGTGGGTGAACTAGGACCTCCAACGTTTAGGTTAGCAAATGAGTGCCTTAACCATTTACATCACCCAGGGTTTCTCTTCTTCAAAATAATTGCCCCTTAACCTTCAAAATTATCAGGTCATAAAAGTCAAGGGAAAAAAAAAGAAAGAGAGAAACTTCCAGATTGGAGCAGACTAGAGACATGACAACCAAATGCAACATGAAATTCTGTACTGAATTATTTGCTGCAAAGTTCACTATTGGGACAATTGATGACACTTGAATTGGCTCTAGGAATTGGTTAGTAGTAATGTATAAGTGTTAATTTCCTTATTATTATTATTATTATTGTACTATGTTTATATAGGACAGTGTCCTTATTTGCATAAAATACACACTAAAGCAGTCAAACATGATAGAGCATTATTTTAGTAAGTAATTCTCTTATTATTCTCATTTTACAGAAAAAAAGGGTTACACTTTACTTGGAACTTTTCTGTGTTTGAGATAGTTTCAATATATACAATAACTATTATATATCTTGGTGGTGGTGCCGGTTGCTGTCAAGTCAGCTTTGACTCATGGTGACTCCACACACAACAGAACAAAACATTGTCCAGTCCTGTGCCATCTTCACGATCATTGGTATGCTCAAGTTCATTGTTGTGGCCACTGTGTATTTTGAGTGTCTTCCAACCTAGGGGGCTCATCTTCCAGCACAATATCGGACTCTATTCTGTTGTGATCCATAGAGTTTTCATCGGCTAATTTTCAGAAGTAGATCTCTAGGCCTTTTTTCCTAGTCTATCTTAGTCAGGAAGCTCTGCTGTTCACCACTAGTGACTCTGCTGGTGTTTGAAATACTGGTATAGCATAGCTTCTAGCATCATAACAACATGCAAGCCACCACAGTACAACATTGATGACAGGCAAGTGATGTATATACAAATATACCATATAGATATATGATAATAAAACACATGAACTGTACTTAGAAACAATAAAGCAACTTCAGAGTGGCCAGGAATGTCTTTTTTGATTCATTTGACCAATCAAGGCGTCAAAAGTACGTAGTCAACTATGTGGAAGCATGAAGCTAGCAGCACTCAAAACATCTCGTCCCTTCCATCCCCTCTCAAATTAACAAATCATCTTGTTAGTTTAACAAATACGTGTTTGACTTAAGTAAGTTTGATCATTTTCTATGGCTATTATAACTATTATTCTGTATGCCATAAGATTGGCCCTTATGATACAAAAGGTATACAAGCCTTTTGGGAACAAAAAAGAAAGAAGGGGAATAAAAGCAACATCTGAAATCTAGGGAATTATGTTGAAGTAGTATGCCCAATGAAGTGTTCAGTAACCATAAGCAACTAGAAAGCTGTCATTGGATACTGGATAAAGGGGCAGGGAGAGGAGGAGATGGACTTAAAAAGGGATATGTGGTGAATTTAAAGTTACCCCTTGATTTATGATTTCCCTAGAGCTGGTCCTCACCAAGAATATCATTATATTCCCAGCGGGTCCTGAATAAAGACTAATAGATGATGCTCCAGCTTAGGAGAAAGGTGCATAAAAAGCACATGATACATCCCATTCTGTTCTTAAAAGATAGTCTTTTTTTCTTTTATGATCCCTAAACTTAAAATACGCTTTCATGTAACAGAATTGCTTGGAGATTAGCTGCATCTCTTCCAAGTCTTTGATAACTAGGATGCTTTTACTCAGCACCCACATGAAAGGATTAGGAATTGCATTCCTCTTCTACCGTGGTCCCTAATTTCACGCTGCCTGAGTTTTTGCTGAATGCCCTCATTCTCCTGCACACTAATTGCTTAGCTCTTAATAATTGATATCTTATGGAGGTGCTGGGTAAATTAATTGGTTAATGTTCATGAAAGGATTTCATCCTTAGATATAAGGTAGTATAAAATGGGATTTTTATTTAGTATTTACGTCACATCTTGATTTGTGCTTCTTTGTCACATTTATATTTCCGCCACATTAATTGTTTCACCTGCACAAAAAAAGGTTGGATTTGCAGGCAGGCGCAGAATGCAGTTTGCCAGGATAGTGCTACAAAATAGTTCCACAGATGACTTTACCTGTATTATCTACTGTGTTAACTGGGAAAAGCCCTATGGATCATATTCTCTCTCTCTCTCTCTTTACCCCCATCTCTCTATTTCTCTTTTCCAATACCCTTCTTTTGTTTTGGGGCCATGGATGTTGGTTCCTTTTCTTTCCTTCCTATCACTCACCCATTCTTCTGTCAGATATTTACTGAATGTCATCATTTGCTGACACCGTGTTAAGGCATAGCGATGACTGAGACATTTTTCCCACCTTTAGGAGACAGCCAGTATAATAAATAAAAAAGATAACCATAAAAATAATCAAAACAAGGTATGAAAAGAACTAATAGAGATGTATATAAAGTTATGTCACACCAAAAATTACGAAAAAAAAGTAGATTCAATATCTGTGAAATGCTTTAAGGTTTCTTTGGTGGAGAAAGGTATGCTGGCAGAGAGACGACCGAGGCTTGCTCTCTGGTCAGCTATGAAGGAGAGTGGCAAAAGGAAACACCCCAAAGAAAGGCAAGGACAAAATCCTGGAAGCACGAAATAAAGCTAGAATCCGTGGGTGACAACTTCCCGAATCTGGCTGGCCCCCGCACGAATGCTCGCCTCACGTGTTTGAGTCCTCACACCTAGCCCTGGGCCACCCTCCTCTGTGGATGTTCTCATCTCCCCGCTCAGACTTCAACATCCAACTCTGGGCACCATTCTCTGTGGTTCTCTTTCCCCCACTCAGGCGTCTGTGGCATGACCCCTGCTCCTCTTCAGGCCACGCCCATCACTAACCCCGAAACCATGAAGACTGATGGCATCGTGCCTTTCATCCCAGTTACATCCTTCATCGCAATAAGCTCAGGATTCCTGAGCCACCCCTGAGTGTCCCTCTGACACTCATCCCTTAAAGCTCTGTCTTCTCCTACCTCTTCACAGCCCCTGCATCTTACCCACCAGACCTTCTGGAATCAAGGTGCCCCTTTAGCAAAACTGCGTAGATCTTCTATTTCTTTTCAAATTATTGCCTTTACCTTCTTGCTGTAGCTTTGTTTTCTGCACTAATCCATATAACACCTCCCTCCCCTGGAAGATATTCAGAGTGTGTGGGCTTTTTTTTTTTTTTTTTGATCAAAATATCTGGATAAGTTTACTGAAATTTAGTGGGAGGGAGACAGACATATTTTGGAATGTGTGAGGCAGCTGGCATTACAAACTGTCCTTCCCGATATGCCAATAGCACCCCTGTTGAAAAACATTGTCTGAAACTGGCTCTCCCCTGGGAGCATCATTTCTTCTGCAGGCCTTTCAAGAGGGATGGTTTTCTCTCTCCCACCTCGCTTACCACTGGACCTGGAGTGAGGTAGGTAATATCCTTACTCTCTCTCTGAACACTGCTTTCATACCAACCTCCCTCCTCCTACTTCCTCTGCTCATTGCAGCACCAATCCAGGAGTTTCTGATCTTCATTTCATGAAAGGGTTAGCTCCTGGCTCACTGTCACTCTCCCCAATCCAATTTCTGACTTGATTTTTGACAGTGTCCTAGATGAGTTCTCCAATATCCTCTCCTCTAGGTTCCTTGACCTTGTCTCTTCTGTTCTAAATGAGGTCATTACCAATAACTGAAAACCATCCAAAACTCAGTTTTACACACTCTATTCTCTGACAAGCACCTCTTTTCTTCCTTTCTTAGTGTCTCTAATATGCTAACTCCTAAAATCCATTAAGCTTCCCATCCTTTACAATACTCCTAGTTTTACTTCCTTCTTTACCAGGCTTAAATTGAAAGGTTCTTCATTGTAATTGTACTTTTGCATATACTCTCAACTCCCTTGCTCCTTTCTCATTTCACCCTACTTATCTGGCAGAAACTCAACTTAGACTACTCCTGTAGCTGACTAGGCTGTAGATTTCATTTAAATCTATTAATATTAACCTCAAGTGTCCCCCCACCCCGTGCTGTACAGCAAAATCCTACTACTTTTCCCTACTTTATTCTTTTTCCCAAGGGTCCCTGGGTGGCACAAACAGTTAAGTGCTCTACTACCAACTAGAATGGTGGTGGCTTCAACTCATCCAGAGGTGCCTCAGAAGAAAGGCCTGGTGAAAACATTGAAAATCCTATGGAGCACAGTTCTACTCTGATCCACATAGGGTCACCATGAGTTGGAATCAACTCAATAGCAACTGGTTTTTTACTGACATTCATTTCCCACTTTCCCAGAAGACTACTGTTTTTTTCCCATCTTTCTATACCTACAGTACTTGCTCCCTGAGACCCTCTATCAACTGATAACCTTGCTTTCTATTTCATTGGAGAAATAGAAACAACTGGAAGAGAAATTCCTCAAACTCCTGGCATCAGCCCTACTCATCTCCCTGTGTTTCAGCCCTGATTCTTGGTTTCTTTCCTGTTAATCGGATGAAGGGTCAATGTTCCTAACCAGGGCAGAGCTTGTGCTTGTGCAAAACATCGTTTCCCCTCTTGCCTACTCAAGGACAACCAGCAACCTTCTTGGCTTTGGTCTATCTCATCAGATTTCCATGCTTCAGAAATCTCTCAGTTCCTATTCTGTTTATGCATCTCCTCCTGTTCTTAGTGCTGTTATGAATTTATTCAGTTTTGTTCATATATATGAGATATTGGAGATAAGCATGTAAACGCATTTGATAAATCTGACCTCTTGCACCAGAAGCTGAGGCCACTTTAACATCCTTCCCCTCAGGTGTACATTGTGCTATTCTTAATGTTTTAGTGATTATAAAAATGCTGCAACAAACAACAGCTTCGAGCACCCGTATATTTCCATTAGATAGATCCAGTAACATAGCATTTAATGAAATATGTAATTAAAAAATATTGATGGCTATTGCTAAATCTTTCATAAAGAGCTCACCAAAATATACTCCCCATTTTTCAGCTTCTATACCACCATGATATTAGCCTTTAATGTTTCTGCAAATATGATAAGCAAAAGGTCTCAATTTTGTTTTACTTTGCATTCCCCTTTATATTAATGAAATTGATTATCTTTCCTATATTTATTAGCTATTTGTATTTCTTCTACTAATTACTTTTTTATGGACTTTGCTCATTTTTCTCTTTTCTTTTCTCCTCCTTTTGTTTTGTGAGAACTCTTTAAATATTCTGATTGTTACCCGTTTTTGTACACATTTGCTGCAAGTAATCCCGTCCAGTCTGTGTCTCTTGTTTTTCAATCTGCTTGTTGTTTTTAACTGGCATTGCATCATCTCATTTGGATTTCCCATTGGTGACACGAACGCATGTGCACACATAGACACCCACACACAGTGTGATAGATATAAAATTTTAAAGGAAGTGAATTGAGAGTAGAGGCCACAGGTGGATGCAGGTAATTCATGCCATAGCTTCCCTTGGTTCTACGCGTCCCTTCTAGGGACATGCAGTTGCCAGTAATAGTGGGAAAAAAAAATCGTAGTTTTCCTTTTTCTAACCTTTACCAAGGTTTACCTATGGAGCATAGTTCTCTTATAAACATGGTATCACCATGAGTCAGAGTTGACTCCACGGCAGCTGGTTTACTAAGGTTTAGTATCAGAGTTATATTATCTTTCTAAAATGAACCACACAATTTGATTTTTCTATATTCTCGAATATTTTACGTACTTCAAGAGTTATTTTTGTCTTGATTATTTGATAAAACTTATGTATAAAACCACATTGGTTTAACTCTTTTGTGGTGGCACACCATGTAAGAAGCTACAAGCTGTTAGAATTAAAGCATGTACGTCTCTAGTGTTCAGACCTTTAAGGTTTGTACACCTCTTCTTTGTAAAATATCCTGTGGCCTCCAGGTGTACTATCCCAGGCTAGCCTTCTGAATAATGACAGACGACATGGAGCAGAGGCAAGTGGATCCCATGCCGAGGCCATCCTCCAACACTCTGCCAGATGACTGCGGATGCCACAATGAGCCCAGCTCAGATCAGCAAGCACCCCAGACCAACAGAGGAACCAGCCATCATATAGACTCATGAGAAAAAACAGATGGTGACTGTTTAAGCCATTATGCAATGATAGTTAACTGACACAAGCAGCAACACCGGAGGTGGTAGCAGAAGAGAAGGGGATTGGTGGTGCATCTCTGGGAGGTGGTGGAGGGGTTTAGACAAACCCCTAAATTGTCTGGGACACACCATGAAGCCACTGGAGTAGTCCAAACTGAGAGAGGGGAGCAGTGCTGTGGAGAAGGGTGAAATGCTAGCTTAGCCCTTACTTTCCAGGTTTCGCATAGGGCTAGATTTAGCTCAAAGTGATGCTGAACAGGCGGAGCTTCCAGACTAAGGCAGAGTACCAAAAAAGGCCTGGCAATCTACTTCTAAAAATTGGCCACTGAAAACCCTATGGATCACAATGATCCTATCTGCAGCTGATCCTGGGGGATGTTAAAGGACCAACTAGCATTGTGCATGAGTCAGAGGCCTACTTGATGGCAGCTAAGAACAACAGCAACATATGTTAGGAAGACACACACTATTTTTTTTTATTTTATATATTTTTTTAATTTTTTTATTGTACTTTAGATGAAGGTTTACAGAATAAATAGTTTCTCATTAAACAGTCAGTACACATATTGTTTTATGATATTGGTTAACAACCCCACGACATGTCAACACTCTCACTTCTCGACCTTGAGGACATTTTTTTTGGTGAAAATATACATAGCCAAAGTTACACCATTTTGAAAGTTTCTACCTGTACAATTTAGTGACATCGATTACATTCTTCCAGTTGTGCTGCTATTCTCACTATCTGTTCCCAAATTATTCCATCACCATTATCTTCCACTCACTGTTTCCTAGGCTTCCCATCAAACTTTTTGAGTTGCTGTTGTCAATTTGATCTCACATAGATAATTTTTTTTTCCTTCAATGAAGGTTTGCAGAACAAATAGTTTCTCATTAAAGAGTTAGTACACATATTGCCCTATGACAATGGTTAACCCCATGACATGTCAACAGTGTCCCTTCTCAACCTTGGGTTCCCTATCACCAGCTTTCCTGTCCCCTCCTGCCTTCTAGTCCTTGTCCCTGGACTGCTGTGCCTCATTAGTCCTGTTTTGTTTTATGAGGCTGTCCAACCCCTGGCTGAATGGTGAATTTCAGGAGGGGCTTCACCACTGGGCTAAAAGGGTGTCCGGGGGATATACTCTCTGGGTTTCTCCAGTCTGTCAGGCCAGTAAATCTGGTCTTTTTTTGTGTGTTAGAATTCTGTTCTACATCCTTTTCCAGCTCTGTCCAGGACCCTCTATTGTGATCCCAGTCATAGCAGTCAGTGGTGGTAACCGGGCACCTTCTAGCTGTACTGGACTCAGTCTCGTAGAGGCCTTAGTAGCTGTGGTCCATTAGTCCTTTGGACTAATCTTTTCCTTGTATCTTGTTGTCTTCATTCTCCCTTGCTCCCGAAGGGGTGAGACCAGTGGAGTATCTTAGATGGCTGCTCACAAGCTCTTAAGACCCCAGATGCTACTCACGAAGTGAGAATGTAGAACATTGTCTTTATAAACTGTGTTATGCCAGTTGAGATAGATGTTCCCTGAGACCATGGTCCCCACAGCCCTCCACCCAGCAATTCAGTCCCTCAGGGAGTTTGGAAGCATCTATGGAGCTTCTCTGACCTTTCCTTGTACAAGTTGTGCTGGCTTCCCCAGTAATGTGTACTGTCTTACCCTTCACCAAAGTTATCACTTATCTATTTAGCTCCCCCCACTCCTCCCATCCCTCGTAACCAACAAAGATTGTTTCTTTTTGTACGTAACTTTTACATGAGTTATACATAGAGGTCTCATACAATATTTGTCCTTTTGTGATTGACTTATTTCACTCAGCATAATGTCATCCAGGTTTCTTCCTCTTACTCTCCGGTGCTGAGTTCCTTTTGTTTATGGTTTTCTTTTCATTTCTTTTGTTTTTGTAGGTTTTGTTTTTACTGAGAATTTATGTCTTTCTTCTTTATTTTGATGAGTAGGTTTGTTAACTTTCTTCGTGGTTACTGTGAAATTTATTCTTATCTTCCTGGATTTGAACCAGTGTATTATTACTTGGTATTGCTTGACTTCGTCTACATTAGAAGGTTCTATATCTACACCATTTATTCCCTCTTTGATTGTTCTGATGCTGTTGTCATTTACAGATTAACCTCTCTGGTTCCCTTTTGTAATTCTTTTGGTTTTGCATAGTCCTTAGAGTTCATTTCCTGGGTTGGTATCTGACAAGTTACAATCCTGTGTCCTGTATTCAGCCTGTGGTCTGATATTGTTTGTTCTCAGATCAAAGGACTCTCTTTAATAAGTCTCATAAGTTTGGTTTGGTTTTTACATAGTCCCTTAATTTCTGTTTATCTGGAAATGACCTAATTTTACCATCATATTTGAACGAGAGTTTTGCAGGATATATTATTCTTGGCTTGCAATTTTTTTCTTTCAAGGTTTTATATACGTCATCCCATTGCCTTCTTGCCTGCACGGTTTCTGGCAAATAATCCGAGCTTAGTCTTATTGTTTCTCCTCTGTATGTGACTTTTTGTTTTTCTTGAGCTGCTCTCAGGATTCTTTGTTTCTCCTTGGTTTTAGCGAGTGTGATTATGACATGTCTTGGTGATTTTCTTTTGGGGTCTATCCTATATAGGGTTCGTTGAGCTTCTTGGATGGTCAGCTTTTCATCTTTCATGATACTGGGGGAAGTTTTCTGTCAGCAATTCTTCAATGATCCTCTCTGTGTCTTCTGTTTTCTCCCCCTGTTCTGGAACTCTGATCACTCACAGATTTTTGCTTTTGATTGTATCCCACATAATTCTCAGGGTGTCTTCATTTTTCTTCATTCTTTTTTTCTGATTTTTCCTCAAACAGAGTTGTATCCAAGTGTTTGTCTTCAATTCTGCTGATCCTGTCTTCCACTGTTTCAGATCTGCTCCTCAACACTTCTATGACACTGTCCATTTCTGAAATCTTGTTGTTTTATCTTTTGGATTTCTAATTGTTGTTTTTGTATAACTTCTAGTTGTGAATTTATTTTGGAATTTTGTTCCTGCATTATTTTTCTGAATTCTTCCACTTTTTTGTCTGTATTTTCCATGAATTTGTCTGACTTTTCCATGAATTTGTCTATGTTTTCCTCCTCTTTGTCTGCCTTTTGCTTCAACTCTTGGATAATTCTGAGTATTAGAGGTTTGAATTCCCTATCAGGTAGTTCTAGTGCCTTCTCTTCTACTGGAAAGTCATCCGGTATTTTATTTTGGATGCCTATTGGAACCATCCTGTCCTGTTTTTGTAAATGTTTTGATATTGTCTGCTGTCTTTGGGGCATTTAGTAGTTATTTTTCTCTTTTATTGATTGTAGATTTGTTCTTTTTAATTTAGCTATTTCTGAGCAGGTGGGCTGTGTGTTCTTTGTTGTTTGCTTGTCTCTGGGCAGGATATTTTTTGCCTCCTCTAATTGGCAGGGTTAGTCGCTCAGACATGATATAGCAGGGCAGGTATAGCTGAAGAGGAGCTGCTGGGATGGGTTGTTTGTGGCACTTACTACAGCCACCAGGGTAGGTTGGTAATCCGTGCAGGGCAGGTTCCGGTAGGCTATGCCAGTGCTGCTTGGTGGTGAGATGTTAAGAGCACAGTGCCGGTAGGCAGGATGGAGGGGGGAGATTTTGATGTGTGAAGCTAAGATGGATATGGGAGAGAGGAGAGAGGAACAGGAGCCAAAAACATACAAACAAACAAAAGAGTGCTAGGGGAGCTTGCCGTTGGAGTGGAGATATGAGAGTATGAAATGGAAAAAAACAAAAAGGGGAAGAAAAAGAAAAGAATGAATAAATAAAAATTAGAAAGAAAAAAGAGCAGCAAAGCTCCCAGGGATCCTGCAGGTGCAGTATGAAGCCTGGGGAAGTTGTTCCCAGGTGTTGCAGTATAGCCTGGCTAGAATGTGTGGAGGAATTCGGTGCCAGGTATTCCGGGGACAGGAAGAAAAGGAAGGTATAGAGAGACAAGAAACTGAATAATAAAGAAAGACAAAAAGGGAAAAAGAGGGAAGAGAAAACAAAACAAATTAAAAAAAAAAAGAACACGAAAAGCCCCCAAAAAAACAGAAAAAAAAAAAAAATGCCTTCAGTGATCCCTCTGCGGTCTGTGCAAGCCAAGGGGGTAGGTCCCAAGCTGTGCAGCATCGACCAGCCAGAACGGGCTCCGAACTCAAGAAAAGGAAAAGAAAACAAACAACTCAAAACAAACAAATAAACAAAAGCCCCGGTATCCCACCGGCGTGGTAGCCCAGACCAGGAAGCAGTTCCACACTTGAACGGAGCTCTGCAGCCCCCCACACACGAAGAAGCAAAGATGGTGCACACAGCCAGGTATTTGACCAAAAGAATGGGCAGGTGGTGAGAGGTAAGGAAGAAATCAAAAGAAGAAGAAAAAAGCAACACCAGCAGCCAACAAATGACACTCAGGGAGTCGGCCAGTGTGGGCAGGTGGAATCCAAGCAGCCGGTGCTTCCCAGCCAAGAGACCGTGGCCGCGGGAAGCAGAGGAGGCCGAGTGGGGGTGAAGAAGGGTGGGAGTTGGGAAAGCGTATATCGCCAATTACCAGTTGTTCTGTCTCCTGCTGTAAGCTCCATGAAGCTGTTTTCTCATACCCCCTTTTTGCTGGTCTCTGATAGGAGTCCAAGATGGCAGATCCACGCTGGGTTAGCTGATAGGGGACATCTGCATGAAACTCTCCGTGCTGTCTATTCTCTGTCTGTTTTCTCACTCCATTTGTGCTTGGTTGAGTTCTTTATCTCTTCATTTGATGTTTTAGTGTTTCAGGATTGCTGTTTTCTTTGTTTGGCTTAGTTTTTTGGATCTTTGCTGTGGAGGGACAGCGTGGTGCTTCTGCCTAGAGCTCCATGTTGCCAGAAGTCCCTCAAAACACACTATTTAATTAAAGTATGCTAACTCTATTGTTAACTTCAAGTGTTATTCTGAAGTATATACTCAGCTATTACAAATGACTTACCAAGTTCCTTTTTTTGGCCTCAGACTTAACCTGTATTAAGCATCACCTTTTAACTGCTCTGGACAGAATAAAACCTGAAATGTACTTTATTTTAAGAATATAATCACTTTTTGATTACTCTTTTCTCAAAGAGATAGAATCAGTGTATATGCTTTTATAGAAGAAGGTCCAGGACAGTTTTTATATTCTGTATTTAGTTCAAATCCATTCAAACCCTCCTTATAAAACTAGCATTTCAGGCATTGTGTTGCAGATAATCATTATTTTTGAAAGGGATTCATCATACTGCTTATGTGAAAAATTCACAGCAGGCAGACAATATTTAATAAGTAAATCAATAATGGTCATATCAGGGAAAAATTAGGTATAGAATATAGCTGGAGAAGATAATAAAACAAGATCAAATACTAAATCTCAGAACTGATGACCCATTAGGGATAATGCAATTCACTGCAGTACCAAGCTGCAGTGTATTAGAAATCTCACATCATAAAATGCTGTGTAAATGCAAATTCCATCTAATTTGTCATATGATTAAAACGCAAGAAAAAAGAAGTCCTGCTGTAATTGAAGGTAGGATTTGCTGCTTTAGTGAAGCAACATTGAGGAAAAGAATTTCCTCAGCTCAGGAAGGTGTTGCTGTTGAATATGACACTAAGTTGCAGAAAGTCAGCTTGCTAAAAGAATAAGGCATACTATCCACGAGTTTCTGTAAATATTATAATACAATTCAGTTAAAATCGCAGAATTGGAGGAACTGGCCCAGTAGTTAAGAGCTCTGCTGCTAACCAAAACGTCAGCAGCTCGAATCCACCAGGCTTTCCTTTCCTATGGGGTCACTATGAATTGGAATCAACTCGACCACAACGGGTTTTTTTTTTGGTTTTAGATAATGTGTGGTTCCACCTTTCCTCTCCCCCTGCAAGGGCAAAAAAAACAAAATCAGAACAAACAAAAAACCCCAAAAACAAACCAGCTGTTGTTTAGTTAACTCTGAATCATGGTGACCGCATGTGTGTACAGAGTAGTACCGAGTTCCACAGTGTTTTCAAGGTTGTGGCTGTGACCTTTAAGAAGCAGAGTGCCAGAACTTTCTTCCGAGGTGCCTCCGGGTGGGTTTGAACCACCAACTTTTCAATCAGTAGTTGAGCACTTAACTGGTTGTGCCACCCAGGGACTCCAACCTGTCCCACGGTACTGCTGGGAGATCATATAGATTCTTCTTACACAGAGGACCAGAAACATTGTTTTGAAGCTAGCACTGTCAAAATGCTTTGTGTTTTTATGGATCTGAACTTAATTCTCTATTTCTCCCAGTTATTAATACTAGTGTTGGTATCCCCTTGTATTGCTTAGAATATATATGATCCTTCTTCTATATGATATACTTTCAAATATTTGAAGGCAGCTATCTTGCCTATCTTTTGGTTTTTTTTCTCTAGATTAAACATCCTCAGATCTCTCAACAGTCCATCATTTTATATGACTTCTAAGTCTCTCATCCTTTCACAAAGCTTTTATGTTCTGGACACTGTTGTCCTCCAATGAATATAGTCCCAATTGTTGAATATCATCCCCGAATACTGTGCCGATAATTTAACTCAATATTCACTAGGTGGTCTGGACAGTGCTTGATAGGGTTTTTCTCCCTTTATTTGAGCATTAGATGTCATTAATGCAGCTTTTCTCATCTTTGATAGCATTAATGATATACAGGGTTAATTGGAAGACGAAAAGGCAGAAGCATGAAACCATGCTTAAGAAGGATATTCCAATAGCTAAGCAAGGTCATGAGGATCTAAGCAAAGGTAATTCCAGAAAAAAACAAGAAAAATTGTAAGGCTCATATCCCACATATCTTCTAATGTGGTTGGTGACTAATTGAATACGGAGAATTAGTAAAGAGTAGAAAAATGGTTCTGAGCTTCCTACCTTTGGTGAGAAGACTAACTGATGTGCTAAATTTGGAAATACTTTGGGGGTAGTTTTATGCTGCATGATAACTGGCAAGTCAGAAATATAATTCATTAAATTGGGTGCCATGTAGGATAGAAACCTGGGTAAAATGCTTGCAAAGAGCCTAGAGGCAAGGATGTAGATTTGTTAGTTATAAAGCTCTGGATGAGAGATGAAATTGTGAAAATACATAAGATCACCAATAAGAACCTGAAAGGTAAAAATGAAAGAAAGCCAAGGAAAAGGATCGAGTCACACCTAGATTTCAAGGAGGAAAGGGAAAGGAAGCAATGGAAATATAGACAGTTAATGATCGGCCCACATTGTTTTGGAGAATTAATTTTACTTCCTTAGCAGTTAGCTTCTCAGTACATAAAGCAAAAAGTAGAAACTAGAGAAATAGATGATTTCCAAATTTTTTTCCAGTAATGATATTCTATGGTTTTGTGATTGGCCTGTCATGAATAGCGCTGACGATATCTCAAATTTATTTTCACAGTGAGTGGTTTTGCAGCCAAGTCCAAGTCAAGCCATGGCACTGAGGACCTCTTGTCTGGTATTTAAGTTAGAGTTAGCATGAATGATTATTATACTTATGAGATGACTGTAACACACTTTAGGTGATGCTGAACCTTGCTCCTTTTCTTTGCAGCACTAAACCTCCACATTAGCCTACAGAATCAAGGCAATACTGTCTAGCCATTTAGAGCAGAGGGTTCTAGAGAGAGACTCCTGATTTATCCCAGCAGCAATATCTAGGTTTTCCAGAGTAAGCTGTCCAATCAGATTTCTCTGTTTCAGATTGCTAACAACTGTGGATGCCACTATAAGGAAGGTTGATTTGACTTTGCATATGTTACCAGGTCCTAGTTAATTATGACCTCCCTGGACGATGGGACTAAAAGAGGATAGCTCTTGTATCTGAAAAAGAGCTTTAATTCATCTAACTCACATGCTTCAAAATAGTCTGAAATTTCTTCTCGGCCCATTCATCCTCACAAAGATATGGTAATCATGCTATCTAACCCCAAAATTAAGACACATGGTCAGACTAAAATAGGATTTTTGTGCTTGTTTTGTGCTGAAAGAAATAACATGGAAGGTAAGCATTAAATACAGAAATTTTAGTGGTTTAAGGGGCTATTGGAGCCCTGGTGGTGCAGTAGTTAAGTGTTAAGCTTCTAAACAAAGGGTTGGCAGGTCAAATCTATCAGCAGTTCCTTGGAAACCCTATGGGGCAGTTCTACTCTGTCCTGTAGGGTTACTGCTGTGCCTTCAGGGGAATCTGAATTGGATTTACTTAAATGCAAATGTGCAATAAAAGAAAACCTGAATCATTTGTTTGCTTTGTGGCCAAGGCCTAGCCTTCACACCCTATTGTAAAATAATTAGTATTTCTCCTGGTCCAAGTCAATGTTTCTCAGCACTGGTTGAAAATTAGAATCACATGAAGGTTCATAGGATCACTCATTCCTGATTCTAAATCAGATTCTCAATCTGGGGCCTGGCATATTTAAAAGCTCCCAGGTGATTCTTATGTGAGCCCAAGGTGTGGAATTGCTATTCTAGGTAATGTAAACATAAAGGTCTTAACTTGGAAATACTCATAGTATTCTCCAAACAAGCATAGCACCATAAAAATCTAACTAAAAGGAAAAGACCAGGTTGACTTAATTGAAGTTCCTTTATACTCATAGTAGGGTTTCTAGCTTGTCTCTGCCTTTTTCTTTTTGAGGCATGTGCTATGTTTTATGGATCAGAATCAACTCGACAGCAACTTCTTTTTTTTTTTTTTTTTTTTTTTAATACTTTTGAGGGAGACCTGGTGGTACAGTGGTTAAGAGCCACTGGCTGCTAACCAAAGAAGTCAGTAGTTCGAATCCACCAGCAGTTCCTTGGTAAACCCTATGCGGCAGTTCTACTCCGTCCTATAGGGTCACTATGAGCTGCAATTGACTAGATGGCGACGGGTTTGGTTTTTGGTTTGTATACTATAGAGATGTTTGGTTCCTTCTGGGTAATTTAACTTTCCCTAAGAATTTCAATTGCCTAACTTTTTCTGATCCTGTAGAAGGATTCCCTTTTTAGCCTATTCAAGTGGAAACAGAAACACGTCAATTAAGTGATTGGCCTGATTGCAGAGGGTTTTATAGGAAATAAGCACTTCATGCTGATGAGTATGTTAATGATGGGCATATCTTAACTGAGTCAGAGCTGTGGTTACATTAAAAAAAAAACTGAAGTTTACATACATCTCTTTGGCTAGGGCAGAAAAAATCTTACAAAGGGAGTTTTTCAGATTTGTCTAAGATTTTGCTTTATTTATCAACTTTGTAGTGGACTAGTGTTTAAAGTACAATAAAAGCCAATTAACTAAAATCCTATTAGTCATGACGTCCAGGTAATTAAAATATATAAAATATATAAGTATATATATGCAAAGTGTTAAAAAGCAAAGATGTTGCCGTGAGGACTAAGGTGAGCTTGACCCAAGCCATGATGTTTTTAATCACCTCATATGCATACAAAAGCTGGACGATGAGTAAGGAAGACTGAAAGAGAATTGATGCCTTTGAATTATGACATTGGCAAAGAATATTGAATATACCACAGACAGCCAGAAGAACAAATACATTTGTCTTTGAAGAAGTACAGTCAGAATGCTCATCAGAAGCAAGGATGGTGAGACTTTGTCTCATATACTTTGGACATGTTATCAGGAGGGACCAGTCCCTGGAGAAGGACATCATGCTTGGTAAAGTAGAGGATCATCGAAAAAGAGAATTTTTTCGATGAGATGAACTGACACAGTGGCTGCAACAATGGGCTCAAACATAGCAACAATTGTGAGGATGGCACAGGACTGGGCAGTGTTTCGTTCTGTTTCACATAGGGTCGCTATGAGTCAGAACCAACTAGATGGCACCTATCAACAAAAACAACAGCATGAGCATATATATGCCTAAAAACACATACATACATATGCATATACTACATAGTTAGGAAAAATCTACAAATGACCATAGACGACTGTATCATCTCACTTAAAATTTTTTTTTGAAGTTTTCTTTATCATTTTATCACATTTAACATGACAAATATAGTACTTATTTATTTTTGTTGTTTTCTGCCTTCCCCATAAGAATGTGAATTATGATGGTGGAGATATTATCTGTTTTGCTCATTACTGTATCCCCCAGGACTAGACCATATTCTGGCATTAAGTAGTCCCTCAATAAATATTTATTATTGAATGAATATTAGAGTGTCAAAAGAGCAATTTATATAAATTTTATTGGATATAATACACACTCAATCCAGTCTCCCATACTTTACTCAAAATATGGTGTATCTGAATAATTATGGGATCTGGAGTCAGAAAACCTAGTTTTGAGTTCTAGCTCTACCACATACTGGCTGAATTTGTGCAATTAGTAATCTCATCAGGAAAGGATGATAGGATAGCACAATAATAATATTTTTTTTCCTATTTCATAGGGAAGTTTTAAGGAGCAAAAGAAATGATTTGTAAGCAAATACTTTGAAATTTTTAAAGAACTGTATAGCAGTAATTTGTTCACTGTTATTGCTTTTGAAATACCATGTCCTGAGAATAACAATACAACAGTACAAACAGTAATCTTCAGTTCTAGTAAAAGAAAAAAAAATATATATATAAAAGTATCTAGTGTATTTTATTCCCCACCTCATGTAACCTTTCACCTGACCCTGTCTTTCACTCAGAACCCCCGCCCTTCATTTGGTGTAGGTGTAGCTTTGCTGTTCATGTACAGCACTGTGTGTAAATGTATAGCACATAACTAACAACAGTATACCCACTCCTCACTTATCGACATGGTTAGATTCTAAAGACCAGGTCGTTATGTGAAAATCAACTTTATGTGAAAATAGAGGATGACTACATCATTACACAGCTGCCAAATTACATCATTACATAACTGCCAAACCACTGAGAATCATGGCCCAGCCAAGTTGACACATAACCTTAACCATAACAGCCAGTGTTACTCTTGCCTCACACCTTGGCATCTGTTACTGGCAGATCTACACTGTTAATGCACAAGATAGTGGGAAGTAGATTTTTTTTACTATTGTCATACATGAGAAATATTGGGTAACAAGATAGTTGAAAAGTGAGGAGTTGGTGTATATTGAAGGGATCTGTTAAAATATCTCTAACTCCACCAAATCGAAAACATTTTTTGTGAAAATATACGCAATAAAACATGCACCAAATTGAACAATTTCCACATGTACAATTTAGTGTTATTGGTTACATTCTTCAAGTTGTGCCACCATTTTCACTAACCTTTTCCAAATTATTTTACCCTGATTAACAAAAATTAACTGACCCCATAAGGTTTTCCTCTAACTTTTTCAGTTGCTGTTGTCAATTTTATCACATAGAGATATATTTTTTCAAAAAAGCACAATGCCCAAGGCAAACATTCTTTACTGATTAAGCTAAACTGTTGTTTGATTTAAAGATGACTTTGGAGGATAGTTTCAGTTTAAGGCTTAAGATATAAAGGTTAACTCAGGGCAATAGTTTCAGGGGTCATTCAGCCAGAATAACTCCAGAAGTTCTGGATTCCATGTGAATTTGAAATTCTTTTCCACATCTTCCTCCCTTTGATCAAGATTCTTCTATAGAATCTTGATCAAAATGTTCGGTAGTGGTAGCTGGGCACCATCCAGTTCTTCTGGTCTCCTGGCAAAGGAGACAGTTGTTCATGGAGATAGTTAGACATGCATTTCAGTTACTCCTCCGATTCCTGAGTCTCCTTCTGCTGCTGCGCTAGGAGAATAAGACCAGTTGTTGTACCTTGGATTGCCACTTGAAAGCTTTAAAACCCCAGGCTCTACACAACAAACTAGGAAGTAGAACAGAAACATGTGAAGCAATATTAGGTGAATTGACTGAAATGCCCTATGCAAACATGACATTAAACCTCTGAACCAAGAAAACAAATCTCATGAAGTATTTCATTGTACATAAGTCACATCAGCAGCTACTTTTTTTTGTTGTTGTACAAATACATATAAAACATCATTTGCCAATTTAACCTTTTTCAGGTGTACAACTTAGTGGTTTCAATTTCCTTAATTGGGTTGTTCCCATCATAAACAGAAACTCACTGCTTTGCAAAGAATGGTCTCTATGTATTTGCCTATTGTTGTCTTTTCATGTAAGTGAGATCATACAATATTTGTCCTTTTGTGATTGACTTATTTCACTCACCATAATGCTTTTAGGGTTCATCTATGTTGTAACATGTATCAGGACTTCATTTCTCTTTACTGCTGAGTAGTTTTCCATTTATGTTTGTACCACATTTTGTTTCTCCATTCATCCATTGATGAACATTTAGGTTGTACAGAATAAATCAGAACCCATACCTCACACCACACACAAAGGCAAATTCAAGATGGACTAAGGACTTAGAGTGGAAACTGAAAGTATAAAATTCTTAGATGAAAATATAGGGGCATGGCTGTCAGGCCTAACTTTTAAGGATGGATTATCTGGTATAATAACAAATGCACTAATAGCAAAAGACAAAATACATAAATGGGGACTCATAAAAATTAAAAACTTTTATTTATCAAAAGACTTTATCAGAAAATGTAAAGATAACCTACAGATTTGGAGAAAATATTTGGGAGCCATATATTTGATAAGGATCTAATCTCCAATATATATATATATATAACTTCTACAACTTAACAACAAAAAGACAAATAACCCAATCAAAACATGAGCAGAGAATTTAGGTAGATGTTTGGTTCCCCAAGGAGGACATTCATTCAAATGATCAACAAACACATGAAAAGATGTTCAACATCTTTAGTCATCAGAGAGATGCAAATCAAAACCACAATGAGCTACCACTTTATGACCACTAGGATGGCTAAGATGAAATAAATAAATAAGTAAATAATGGAAAATAACAAACATTGGTGAAGATGTGGGGAAATTGTAACTCTTATCCATTGCTGGCAGGAATGCAAAATATTACAGCCATTGTGGAAAACAGTGTGGCATTCCTCAAAAAGTTGAAAATAGAACTAACATATGAGCCAGCAATTCCACTCCTTGGTATATAACCAAGGGACTTGAAAGCAGTGATTCAAACAGATATATGCACATTAATGTTCATCATGGCACTATTCACAATAGCCAAAGGTAAATTGAAAGCATTTTGGAAAGCAGGAAAATGTGTTATTTACTGTATCTAACATCTCATACAATATCTGCATGTAAGAACTTAGCTGCTTGATAAATATGTGTTGAATCAAAACAAACCATCCTCTCTTACCATTTTTCATTTTTTAACATCACCAACAAAGCATGTATTCTGTGCTCAGTTCTTCTTGGACTTCCTCCAAGAACTCATAAAATGAAATGAAATAAAAAATAAAAATAAAATATAAAGTAAATATAATAAAATACTCAACCTATGTGCCTGTGTTAAAAGAGCCCTTTAGTAGCACAAAAAATAGACTTAATGCAGTGAGCTGTTCTAAATAACCTGATAGAACTCCCAGTTTTCACTTTTAATATTATTTTCTTAGATGTCTTGACATTGACAACTATCAGAAAAAGTATAATTAGATGAGATGATCCCTCTCCGTCATTCACAAAAGAACAGCTTAAAGAGTGGGAATGGGAGAACTAAGATGGCAAGTGTTTAGTGTATATTAACTGTATAAATTGACCTATTAGGCTGAAAAAGATCTTTC
Organism: Trichechus manatus latirostris; assembly: GCF_000243295.1. Taxonomy (NCBI): domain Eukaryota; kingdom Metazoa; phylum Chordata; class Mammalia; order Sirenia; family Trichechidae; genus Trichechus; species Trichechus manatus. The sequence goes on from NW_004444212.1 coordinate 1,959,919, forward strand.
AACATAAAAATTCTTTTTAACCTCAGTTTTACCAAAAGATATAATTTCTCCACAGCTTTTTAGAAAATTGGCTGATTCTCTGATTGCAGCTCAAAATTGAGTGTGACTCAGGCACAAACTATGAAATGACCTTTTTTTTTAAAAATCACCCATTTATTTATCCATGCAACAAATTCCAACGTCATTTTCATGAGATTATCTTTTTAGATGTGGATGGCAAAACTATGTGCTCAAGAGTTAGAAAGAGCTAGTCGTGGATTTCAATTTATCACCCCTTAGCTATGTGACCTTAGGTTAGTTAATTAACTCCACTGATCCTCTATTTGTTTATCTATAAAATGAAGATAATGTTATTTACCTAAAAACTGGTGCATCAAATAGCTTTCCTGTGGTAACCAAAGTCCAAAATTTCAATGGCTTACAACAACATTTATTTCTCACTCACATTACTTGAGGGCTGCATGTTAGCTTTGACGCTGTTCGAGGTCTTAGTCTTGCATTTCTCCTAATTTTTTGATGCAAGCTAAAGAAGCAGCCCCAATCCAGGACATTCCCATTTTCTTGAAAGAGGTGGAGAGAGACAGCATTAGAGCCAATGCACACAAATGCATATGTCAGGTCCCCTAACATTCCATTGATAAAAACAAATCTCATGTCTAAGACAATGTCAGTGGTGCGGGTATATATACCCAACCCACAGGGGACAGGTAGGTCACATAGTGAACAAGTTAGATTTAGTTATGTAACAAACAAACAATAGAAAAACCACTTATTTAGCCCCCTTTTTTCCCCCCAATTTTTTTTTTTTAATTGTAATTTAGGTGAAGGTTTACACAACAAATAGCTTCCCATTAAACAGTAAGTACACATATTGTCTTATGACATTGGTTAACAACCCCACGACATGTCAACCCTCTCCCTTCTCAACCTTTTTTTTGGTGAAAATATACATAGCTAAAGATACACCGTTTCAAGAATTTCTACATGCACAGTTCAGTGACATTGATTACGTTCTTCCAGTTCTGCTGCTATTCTCACTTTAGTTGAAGGTTTACAGAACAAAATAATTTCTCATTAAACAGTTAATACACATGTTGCCCTATGACAATGGTTAACAACCCCACTACATGTCAACACTGTCCTTACTCAAACTTGGGTTCCCTATCACCAGCTTTCCTGTGCCCTTCTGCCTTCTAGTCCTTGTCCCTTGACTGCTGTGCCTCATTAGTCCCGTTTTGTTTTATGGGGCTGTCCAATCCCCGGCTGAACGGTGAACCCTGGAAATGACTTCACCACTGAGCTAAAAGAGTCCCTGGGGGCCATACCCTCAGGGTTTCTCCAGACTCTTTCAGACCAGTAAATCTGATCTTTTTGTGTGTGTTAGAATTTTGTTCTACATCCTTCTCCAGCTCTGTCCAGAACCCTTTGTTGTGATCCCGGTCAGAGCAGTCACTGGT
>NW_004444212.1:1962682-1969596 GCF_000243295.1 Trichechus manatus latirostris
ATTCAGTAGTTATTTTTCTCATTTATTGATTGTAGATTTGTTTGTTTTGTTCTTTTTTTTTTTTTTTAATTTGACTATGTCTGAGCAGGCGGGCTGTGTGTTCTTTGTTGTTTGCTTGTCTCTGGGCAGGACATTTTTTGCCTCCTTCTCCAATTGGCAGGGTCAGTCACTCAGATATGGTACAGCAGGGCAGGTCTAGCTGAAGAGGAGTTGCTGGAATGGGTTGTTTGTGGCACTGACTACAGCCACCAGGCCGGGTTGGTAATCAGTGCAGGGCAGGTTCCGGTAGGCTATGCCAGTGCTGCTTGGTGGTGTGATGTTAAGGGCACGGTGCAGGTAGGCAGGATGAAGGGGGGAGATTGTGATGTGTGGAGTTAAGATGGGTATGGTAGAGAGGAGAGAGGAACAGGAGCCAAAAACATACAAACAAACAAAAAAGAGTTCTAGGGGAGCTTGCCGTTGGAGTGGAGAGATGAGAGAGTATGAACTGGAGAAAAACAACAAGGGGAAGAAGAAGAAAAAAAAAGAAAAGAAAAGAATGAATAAATATAAATTAGGAAACAAAAGAGCAGCAAAGCTCCCAGGGATCCCACCGGTGTGGCTTCGAGGTCTGGGGAAGTTGTTCCCAGGTATTGAAGTACGGCCTGGCTAGGAAGCATAGAGGTGTTCAGCACCAGGTATTCTGGAGACAGGAAGAGAAGGAAGGTGTAGAGAGATGAGAAACTGAGTAATGAAGAAAGACAAAAAGGGAAAAAGAGGGAAAATAAAAAAAAAACAAATTTAAAAAAAAGAACAAGAAAAACCCCCCAAAAAACAGAAAAAAAAAAAAAGCCCAGTAAAAAGAAATGCGCTCAGGGATCCCTCTGTACATCTGCACAAGCTGAGGGGGTAGGTCCCAAGCTGCGCAGCACTGCCCGGCCGGAATGGGCTCTGAACTTGAGAAAAGGAAAAGAAAACAAACAACTCTAAACAAAAGCCCTGGGATCCCACCAGCGTGGCAGCATGGACCAGGAAGAAGTTCCACACTCGAACGCAGCTCCACAGCCCCTCAGGAAGAAGCAAAGATGTTGCACAGAGCCAGGTATTTGAGTGAAAGGAAGGGGAGGTGGTGAGAAGTAAGGAAGAAATCAAAAGAAGCAGAAAAAAGCAACACCAGTAGCCAACAAATGTCATCCTGGGAGTCGGCCAGTGTGGGTGGGTGGAATCCAAGCAGCCGGTGCTTCCCTGCCAAGAGACTGTGCCCACGGGAAGCAGAGGAGGCCGAGTGGGGGTGAAGAAGGGTGGGGGGTGGGAAAGCGTATATCGCCAGTTAGCAGTTGTTCTGTCTCCTGCTGGAAGCTCCATGAATCTGCTTTCTCATACCCCCTATTTGCTGGTCTCTGATAGGAGTCCAAGATGGTGGATTTGGGCTGTGATAGCTGTTAGGGGACCTCTCCATGTATGTCTCCTCGCTCTCTGCTCTCTGTCAGTTTCTTATTCCTTTTGGTGCTTGGCTGAATTCTTTATCTGTTCATTTGATGTTTAGGGTTTCAGGATTGCTGTTTTCTCTGTTTGGCTTAATTTTTCAGATCTTTGTTGTGGAGGGATGGCGTGGTGCTGCTGCCTAGAGCGCCATGTTGCCTGGGGATATGGTTTTTTTTTTTTTTTTTGAGGTCTTCAATTTAGCTGAGCTGAAGTTGGTGGTTTTTCTTCTTAACCAATCTTGGTTGGTTTGTTTCATGTGTATATGTTCAGTTGACAGGTCAGATTGGGGGCATCTGGATAATCCCAAATGACTTTACTCACAAGTCTGGTTGTTTGCTAGTTGTCAGCTAGGACATGTGTTTCTTATCATCCAGCAGGCTGGCCAGGTCTTCCTCATGAGAAGAAGAGAGAACAGAGCTTCAAGTGCAACAAAAGGGCAGGCCCTGATACTCAAGTCCCTTTTTAGTCTCTGCTTGTGTCATGTGTTTATTGTTCCATTTAACAGAATAAGTTATGTGGTCAAGACCAGAGTAAACATAGGGAGATAGCTTAATGGCAGGAGGTACAAGTCACATTGCAAATGGGTGTGAACAGGATGAGAGAAATAATTTGTGGTCACTTTCTACAATCCACCATACATGGCAATAGGTGGGATACATAATCTTTTTCACAGAAAGAGGGATTTAATAGCTGCAAAAAATATACTTATGATCAACCATTGCCCTCTCTCTTAATCACAAATAGGTACTTCCTTTCCATTCACAAATTACACTCACCTCTCCGAGGAACCTCAAATGTCACATTCAATCCCAGCCTCAGGCTCAGAATCTAAGATCTCAAGATCATCTCTACACTGGATTCCCACATGGCTTCACTTGCTCTGGAGGTGCATGAACTAAACAAACAAGGTATCTGTATTCTACCACACACTCAACCTACAGTGATGGAATACAGCCAGAATAACTACACAAATACTCCCATTCAGAGAAGAAAAGAATGGGAAACACCGCAGTTACTGGTCCATAGAAGTTTTGGGAAATCCTATGGGAAAATGTTGAGAGGCCTGCTACCTGGGAGTAGAGAATTCTTTTGATTAGGTCCATTTCTGCTCCCTGGGAGTCACTTCCCTATCTGATAATCTCAATGACAAGGGGATCTACATCTCAGAGGTTCTTCCCTTTTCATCTTTATCCTCTTTCCTCACCCACATCTGAAAAGGGCTTTGGAAAATATGCTTTCCTTGGTTGCTAAGCAGCTTTATTATCCTGCTTCATGCCACAGAAACTTGGGAACCCAAAGGTTGTTTTATATCTCAGACAATATAGTTTATTTTAATCAAGGGTGGAAATGTTTTGGGATATAAAACTCAAATCAAAGTCTATTTGATTCTAGTCAACTTAGTATGCTAATAACTACCACGACAATTCTTTTCAAGACGTACCTTTCTCTCTCTCTCCACTTAATTATAGGTAAGTTGAGTTCATCAGGATTCTAGAGAACCATAGCATTAGTGTTCTGCTTTTTGTTTTTGTTTGTTTGTTTGTTTGTTTTTTTCACCTGAGCTATTTATCCCAATGGAAGAGATACACCTTTGAATTGGTCTTTGCCTTAATATCATGTCTCAGCTTGCATCTTACTCATAACTTTTTGGCTCAAAAATTTTGTCAATTTTAGGGTTTTTTTTTGTTGTTGTTTGTGTTTTTTTCTTCATAGAGATGAGCAATAGCTCCATTTTCCAGTCCTGAGATTCCCAGAATTTATAAACTATCTCATTTCTTGCCCTTTTATATCTTCTTTCAAAAAAGGCTTATCTTTTCTTAGTTCATTTGTCTTATAGTACTTTAACTACTATAGCTAATAGCTACCAATCATGCTAATGACATTCTGTTTCAAAATCTCTTCAGGTAAAGCCATGAGTTAATCAGGTATATTATCTGTCTTCCAAATTTTCATACATGACACTTTTACCAACTATTTCACTATTGCATTTGTTGTCAGCTTTTGAGGTACTAATCGTAGTTTCTTTGCCACCTTTGCCTGGCCCTGAAACCAATCTCACACATTTCAGTTTTTTTTGTTACAGGAGCACCCCATTTCTAGTATCGATTTTTATACTGGTCAGTTTTGCTGTGGTACCAAATGACATCCAGGTCTTAGTGACATACAACAATCATTATTTACTTCTTACTCATTTTACATGAAGCTTATGGGTTGGTTATGAGTCTGCTTCAGGCTAAAGCTCTGCCACAGTCTACACTGTGAGTTGGTCTAACTTGTGAGTCTGCTGTCTTTTCTCAATGTATCTTCTTATTCTGGGACTCAGGTTGAAGGAACAACCTTGATCTGAGACATGATCATTCTTGTGGCAGAGAGCGACAGCAAGTGAGAGGCCAAGCTGAACCATACAATCACATTTAAATCTTCTACATGGATATAACTCAAGTAACATAACATCCACTCATAACCCATGGCCAAAGCCAGTCTCTTGGTCAAGTACGAAATCATAGTGGCAGATATACATTCTTTTCCCACAGAAGGCAGGTAAGCTACATGATAAAGGATAGGAATATATAATCCTATTACAGGGAATGGAGAGAATGAACAATTTGAGCAATAATACAATCCACCACAAATACTATGGAGAATAATTGTGAAAATTCAATGAAATAATTTTTTAAGTGTATCACATAATGAACTTTCAAACAGATACCACTGTGTAACCAGCACCCAGAGCAAGAGAGTATCATCAGTATGCTAGAAGCATTCCCGTGTCCCTTCCAGGCACACCCACACCAAGGGTGACTAACCACTACCTGATTTCTCACAGTGTAGATATCTAGTTTTGTCCCTTTTCATCTTTTTATAAATGGAATTCTACAGTATGTACTCTTTTTGCTAGCTTTTCTCACTTCACATTAGGTGTGTGAAAGTCACCCATATTGCTTATATGTAGTTGTAGACTCTTCATATTCATTGCTTTATAGTATTCCATTGCATGCATATGCCATGCTGCATAAATCTACTTTATTACTGATAGACATTTGGATAATTAAGATTTAAATGTTGCCTGGCATGTATGTGATGGTTCCATGATAAATTTTAGTCCTGCTTCTGTCCTCTCATCATGTACTAGCTTTTATGGCTACAATAAACATCCAAATGCTTTACATCAACTTTAAAAACCTGTTGTCATAGCGTCAACTCCGATTCATAGCATGACCCCATTTGTGTCAGATTGGAACCATACTCCATAGGACTCTTTTTTTTTTCCTCAAAAGATTTTCAATGAATGAGTTTTTGAAAGTACATCTCCAGGCCTTTCTTACAAGGTGCCTCTGGGTGGGCTTGAATCACCAGCCTTTTGATTAGCAACTGGACAGATCAACATTTTGCACCTCCCAGGGAATCAGTATCAACTCTAGGCCCAAGATAAACGTATCTTAGATGTTGAAGGACTGAGGATAAGTCTATATTAGGTAAGAAAGTAAGTAGCACAACCATGAATAGTCTGATCTATCAACTAGCCCAAATGAAGGTTCTACCAGGGAACATATGCTGTCTATGTAGAATCTGAAGATGATTTGCCTGAGCTCCTTCTGCATCTGTTCAGTGCAGTTCAGAGTCACTGATTTCATCTGAAAGTTAGAACAAAACATGTTTGTATGTATGGAGCCCACATAATATAAGTTATTTATTAACTTCCTTACTTCTAATATTATCATCTACTTAGTATTTCTTTCAAGGCAAACTTGGCTACTTATACCTAGCAGGAAGAGCTTGATCATCTTCATGGTTTTACTTTTAAAAAGTGTACTGGGCTTACATTCGATAATTCTCATAAAAGATTATTTTTTTGTTATTTCTAAATTTAGCATAAATTTGGGCTTATAACTTATTTTGCTATTTATTATTCACAATTATATTGAAAAGTGAACCCAGTCATATTTACTGCTTTAGAATCAGTAGAAGCTACCTGGACTGTTCTGTTTGAGGAAATGAAAATATAGATTTTAGTTTTTATTTTTTGATGCTATCCTTTGGCCCCCTTGTTGTACAAAAGTGAAGAACAGAAAGTATTTTTAGGCAAGCTTTATTTAGTGATTTTCATCAGACATAGCTTCTGAGTGGATATTACTTAGGGAAGCAACAGGCCAAATATGTATTTTATTCTCGTCACAACCTGGTCTTCCCCTCTAGCGAATGTCAGCGCTAATCAAACTGGACTTGTAGCAAGGTCTTTTGTCTACACTCACCTTTTCAGAAAACTTTACAGCTCTGATATATTTTTGTCTTTAAAATAAGCACAGAAGAAACATACCTCCTTATTTTTGGTTTAAAGCAAATCAGGACAAATGTTTGCTTCTAAATAATACCATCCTTGAAATGCCAAAGGTGAGCTTCTTCAAAACACTCATTTGGGTTATAGCAAATACTCTGTTGTGGTGGAAAGTAATAATGACAGTAATAGTAATGGCAATTAATATCACTTGAGTGGTTACAATATACCAGGGACTTAATTGATGGCATACTGTAGGACATGGACACTTCCTTCAAGAATCTCTCAGTCTACTGAGTATATAAAAATTACAGATAGACGTGGGCAGTGCTTGATAGAGAAGTACAGAGGTAGAGATTCCAAATCCACTCACTGTAATATCACAATGTCGCAGAGAAAAAAAAATAAATGTTTCTGTAATGATCAACGTCATGAAAGGAAAGGTCAAAAGTACACGAAGTAAACTACCTTCATCATGAAACAATGTCATGAACCTTTTTCTTCAGGAACAGTCTAAAAACAGTAGAACCTCTAGTCAACATAGAACACAGAAACAAATAAGGGCTATGAGTTTTAAGGAGTCCATGGGTGGTGCAAATAGACAAGGCAATCAGCTACTAACTGAAAGGTTAGAGGTTTGAGCCCACCTCGAGGTGCCTCAGAAGAAAGGCCTCATGGTCGACTTCCGAAAAATCAGCCACTGAAAACCCTATGAAGCACAGTTCTACTCTGACGCGCAGGGTGTCACCATAAGTCAGAGTCAAGTCTATAGCAACTGGTTTTAACTGGTCATGAGTTTCAAGGAAAATCAAAGTTGAAGTTATCTCCCTACCAGCAGACTTTTCATTCACTGTCTTTGCCTTTGCAGCCCAATATCTCCAAGTGCATGTTTCTTATGTTTATCACAAGTTCAAGTGACTCCATATATCTACTGTTTATAGACTTTTATCAAAAGTCAACATTTACAGACTTTTATCAAAAGTTGACATTTATGCATATATTACGACCCTTCACATTTCTTGAGCACTAGGGTAGGACTGAGTTGTCCATTTGGTAAGAGATATATGCACATATTATTAGGAGCCATCAGCCCTACATAATGAGGAGAAAGAAGCATATCAGGTCATTTACGTCTACCTACATTTAGGATTTGGTTCTTTTTTTTTTTTTTTTT
>NW_004444212.1:1971401-1974105 GCF_000243295.1 Trichechus manatus latirostris
AGTTCTTTATCTCTTCATTTGATGTTCTAGGGTTTCAGGATTGTTGATTCTCTGTTTGGCTTAGTTTTTCGGATCTTTGTTGTGGAGGGACGGCGTGGTGTTTCTGCCTAGAGCGCCATCTTGCCGGAAGTCCCCGATTTGGTTCATTTTTGTGTGCAATTATTTGTCCTTAATCAGGGACATTCTGTAAAGAGCCATATAGTAAATATCTTAGACTTTAAGGGCCAAGAGGCAAAATCTAGACTACTTGTAAGAATTTATAGAACCATTTAAAATGTAGCCATTCAAAATTGTAAAAATCACTTTTAGTGCACATGCCTAAAAGACAAGCAGCAGACTGGCTTTGGCCCTTGGTCTAATCCCAAGTATTTCCTCTATGTTATTGTTGTTGTTAGGTGCAGTCAAGTCAGTTCCAACTCACAGTAGCCCTATGTACCACAGAAGGAAACATTGCCCAGTCCTGTGCCATCCTCACAATCATTATGCTTGAGCCCATTGTTGCAACCACTGTGTCAATCTATCTCATTGAGGGTCTTCCTCTTTTTCGCTGAGCTTCTACTTTACCAAACATGATGTACTTCTCCAAGGATTAATCCTTCTTGATATCATGTCCAAGTATGTGAGATGAAGTCTTACCATCCTCACTTCTAAGGAGCATTCTGGCTATACTTCTTCCAAGACAGATTTGTTCGTTCTTTTGGTATTGCATGGTATATTCAATATTCTTTGCCAGCACCATGATTCAAAGGCATCGATTCTTTTTGGTCTTCCTTATTCATTGTCCAGCTTTCACATATATTTGAGACAATTGAAAATACCATGGCTTCAATCAGGCACACCTTAGTCCTTAATATGATGTCTTTGCATAATGCATGTTATTTATATTATTAAAAATTTTCTTTCATGTATCGGTTTTTTAAAATATTAATAATAATTTTAAACTATGCACTATATTTAGTAGCAATAGCTTTAGGAACAGGGGTCCTCCCCCTTAGTAGAAAACATGTTTCAAATATCCTCCCCAAACATTTAGACCATTCTTATCAAATATTTATAAGATAGATGCAACTATGGGCATCACAGCAACACGCAAGCCCCCACAGTACGACAAACTGACAGAAGTGTGGAGGATAGGCAGTGAGTCTGTATTATTATATATTTTTTACCATTATGTATACCATTGCTTTGCTGTTATGCACAGAGAATATTTGAAATATTTGAAACTGAGAAGCTGTGAACAAGGAGAATTTGCTATATTCAACAAAGCGGCAAAATCAATTAACAACCCTCAACCCTGTTGAGTCTTTCTGTGACACCTCCACAGCAAAGCCAGTCACTGACCAGCTGAATCAGCTGGAAGGTTAAAAAGTCTGCCTCTCCAGATGCCAGCATCTTTTAAAAGAACTAACCTTGTAGGACACATACATCTTCCTCCTTTAGAGGGAAAAGCCTTAAGAATTTTCTTTTTCTTTATCCGTATGCATGTGTGTGTGTGTGAAATCATCCAAGCACGTCAGGAGCAAACACCGCAAATTAAAGGAGAAGAAAGGTCATAGAATGTAAGTGATGTGAGGCTCTGTTTTAATCTACAGTGAAATTCTTTTCCTTTTATGCAAATAATTTCCATTCTTTCTGCTATTTGTCAGCATAGGCTGTTGTCATTGTTTTGGAGATGATCCTTTACCCTTCCTGTCTTTCTATCAATGTAGTGGAAGCTAATTCAGTGCACCGATGTAAGATTATTATCAGGTTGAGTACTTATCTGACAGAATTTATGGAGATGAGTCTCGTACACATTGGATGTGCCAGTGCTCCCTGATCATGAGTTTTTATGGCACTCCCATTAGTTTGTGACAGCTGTCAAAAATGTGCTTGTTATCGTTTTATTTACTTCTGACATTTGAAGGTCATTTTATAGTTTTAATTAAATTTTCCTTTTGACAACTCAAAATACCACTCAATTTAGTTCTCTATTGCTCTTGAAACTGAAATGGCATTCTAGGAGCCAGTTACTTCAAGATTGCATTGCTGAACTACTTATTGCAATGATAATGATTATTGAATGCCACAAATACATTGAGAACTACATACAGCAGAGAAACAGATTAAAGGCTCTCCAGGTGGGCCAATAGTTTGAATGGGAGATACGCCATCATTTCCTTCTATGCTTATATAACCTAGGGGTTGGTAAACTCTCAACGCTCTTACTTGCACTGGGATTCTTAAAGCATGCCAGTGTCTCTGTTGCTACTTAGGCTCTTGGACATACTCTTTCAATTTAAGTGATACCCTCTACGTTACGAGGGGACTGTTTCTTCCTTACTCTCTAAGAGAGAGTGTGCCTAAGTGGTGCAAGTAGTTAAGGCCCTAGGCTGCTAACTGAAAGATTGGAGGTCCAAGTTCACCCAGAAGTACCTCAAAAGAAAGGCTGGCTAACTTCTTCTGAAAAAAATCAGCCACTGAAAATCCTGTGGAGCAGAATTTTACCCTGACACACATGGGGTTGCCATGAGTTGTAGTCAACTCAATGGCAATTGCTTTTGTTTTACATATTTATACATAAATATACATGTATGTATAAATTATTGTAATACATGTATAATATATGCATTATTGTTGTTAGTTACCATCTTAACTGTTGAGTGAATTCTAACTAATAGCCACCCCAGGTGAGCAGAGTACAACTGCTCCATAGGGTTTTCAA
>NW_004444212.1:1974243-1988412 GCF_000243295.1 Trichechus manatus latirostris
AGAAGTACACATTTCGTTGCAAAATAAAACCTGAAGATTAAGACTTTTGTGAGGCCAAATCATGTTGACCTTGTGGTCTACGGTGATCTGTATCATACAAAGCAGCTGTTTCATGATAGTGGTTTTAGATTTTTAGATGGTGGTGTCATTCAATACGATTTTTTACTGTAAGTTTGGAGTTGTTTGGTGGCACAAAAGGTTATGTGCTGGGCTACTAACTGAAAGGTTGGCAGTTCGAACCAACCCAGAGACGCCTCAGAAGAAATGTCTAGAGATCTTCTTCTGAAAGGTCATGGACATGAAAACCCTTTGGTGTGTGGATCTACTCTGAAACGTGTGTCATCATGAATTGGAATGACTCGATGGCAGCTGGTACTAGTACTGGTAATCATTGTGGTTCATGGCAACTTCAACTATATATGAACAATCGCTGGCAGCCTTAGGCCAAAGTGGGGTGGGCCTAAGAGTGCTGATTTAGGGTACATAGGCTCACCTCAAGTAGGGTAACTGAGGCAATGATTTGACCAGGTGCTCCTTGGAAACTCTATGGGGCAGTTCTACCCTGTCCTATAGGTTCACTATGAGTTGGGATCGACTCGACGGCAACAGGTTTGGGTTTTTTTTTGGTAGTTTTAAACTGCAAGACAACTACAATTAATGTGTTTAGCTGTAAATGGTTAAATCCAGGTGTAGATAGTTAGCACTAGATTGGCTGCCCCAAATCCCACTCTAAATTCAGAACCTTAGACGTTTTTAGCATTAGATCCCTGTGCTTTTGCAACAGACCCAAGAGTTATCCCCATCATGTTTACTTCAGTGTACTCTAGATTAGTTAATTAAACATGAAAGAGAAAGCATCTCTATGAGGCAGGTTTCTTAGACCTAAGGAATTCCATAGTAATAGTCAGTGGAAGCCACAGTAGCGCAAAACTGAGAATGCTTGCTTTTAAGACAGTGAGGGCACTGTATCATTAGAATGAATCCACTCTCAATGCATGTATAATTTTCCCCACCAGATATGATAGACATAGCTCTGTAATTAATTCTTTATAAGAAAACTAAACTCAAACCATTTGCCATGGAGTTGACTCCGATTCATGTTGGTCCCACGTATGTCACATTAGAACTGTGATCCACAGGGTTTTCAATGGCTGATTTCTTGGAAGTAGATTGCCAGGCTGTCATGGATTGAATTGTGTCCCCCCAAAAATGTGTGTAGCAACTTGGCTAGGTCACGATTCCCAGTATTGTATGATTGTGTTATCTGATGTGATTTCCCTATGTGTTGTAAACTCTACCACTATGATAAGATTATACGTGATCTCCTCATGTGTTGTAAATTCTATCACTGTGATGAGGTTATACTGATGAGGTTGACAAGATCAGTGTCTTAATGCAATCTCTTTTGAGATATAAAAGAGAGAAGCTAGCAGAGACATATGGGAACCTCATACCACCAGGAAAGCAGTGCTCGGGAGCAGAGCACATCCTTTGGACCTGAGGTTCCTGTGCAGAGAAGCTCCCAGACCAAAGGAAGACTGATGACATGGTCTTTCCTCCAGAGCTGATGGAAAGCATTCCCCTGGAGCTGATGCCCTGAATTTGGACTTGTAGCCTACTGGACTGTGAGAGAATAAATTTCTCTTTGTAAAGCCATCCACTTGCGGTACTTCTGTTAGAGCAGCACAAGATGACTGAGACACAGGCCTTTCTTCTGAGACCCCTCTGGGAGAACTAAAACCTTTTGGTAGTAGCTGAGTGCTTAACCATTTGTTCCACCCAGGTACTCAGTTTCTTTATAGGACATCTCTAATTTATTTTAAGATCACATTTCATAAATTTCAGACAACTGTATCCTGGTTGACTTGCTCTATCCATCTTCCTTCACTGAGATCCCACCTAAAGGTTAGGTGAAATGAATTAAGTGAATAAAGAAATTTGGAGAGAATGCTTCTCCTCCACTCCTGATAATTCCTTCCACTGGGAGAGAGAAATCTTTTAATTTAACACTCTAGGCTTTTCTCTTTTCACTTATTCACTTATTTAAGATGAAGAGTATCTAATTGGTGAGTGGGGAAGGGAAAGTGGGGTGTATGTAGTCAAGACTTACTTTTTTCTTTCTCTTTAGGAAAGAGCTTCCTCCAGGGAGAAACTCTGTGATCTACCCCTCAAAGCTGTGCAGCTTCCAGAGCTCCTAATATGAAGAGGCCAGCTCTTGCCCAGTGCATCCTGAGACTGGTTGGTAAGTCTGTCCTAATCTAGAATTCATATTAAGAAGTGCATTTGTCTGCAGACGTGTATGAGATGCATTTTTCATCTCATTTTTATCAGTAATAGCTTCTCATCTGCTGATTTCTTTTAGACAATTGGTCCCATATGTAGACACAAATGTGTTAGTTTGAGGGCTCCCTTGAATCCTAGCACTCTGTTATCTTCTATGAGAACATGGAGCTCTGTTTCCCCTTTTCAAAGGCTCATTATACTTGTAATTATTTGGTTTATGTCAATATTCCACTCTACTGGAAGTGCCATGAGGACAAAACATTGTCTTAATAAGAAGGATAAAAAAACAAAAAAAACTAACAAAGCCATTGTTGTCGAGTCAATTCCGACTCATGGTGACCCCATGTATTACAGAATAGAATTGCTCCATAGGGTTTTCTTGGCTGTAAACTTTGTGGAAGCAGATCACCAGGCCTTTCTTCTATGGAGCTGCTGGGCAGGTTCAAACCACCAACCTTTAGGTTAGTAGTCAAGCCCAAAATGTTTACACCACTCAGGGACCTTTAACATTTACTGACTTACTATAGGTCAACTACTATGCAAATAAATTCGCTTGCCTTCTTCATTTAATGCTCCTCTAAGTTTTGTGATTTATGCCCATTCCAAAGAAAAATGATCCAACAGAATGCGTAAATTATGGAACAGTATCATTAATATCACACACAAGTAACGTTTTGCTGAGGATCATTCCAAAGCAGTTGCAGCAGTACCTTGACAAGGAACTGCCAGAAATTCAAGCCAGATTCTGAAGAGGCCATGGAATGAGGGATATCATTGCTGATGTCAGAGGGATCCTGGCTGAAAGCAGAGAATACCAGAAAGATGTTTACCTGTGTTTTATTGACAATGCAAAACATTTAACTGTGTGGATCATAACAAATTATGGATAACTTTGCGAAGAATAGAAATTCCAGGACAGTTTATTGTGCTCATGTGGAACCTGTACATAGATAAAGAGGTAGTAGTTTGAACAGAACAGGGGAATACTGAGTGTTTCAAAGTCAAGAAACGTGTGTGTCAGGGTTGTATCTTTTCAACATACATACTCAATCTGTAAGCTGAGCGAATAATCCGAGAAGCTGAACTATACGAAGATGAACACATCAGGTTTGGAGGAAGACTCATTAACAACCTGTGTTATGCAGATGACACAACTTTGCTTGCTGAAAGTGAAGAGGACTTGAAGCACTTACTGATGAAGATCAAAGACTACAGCCTTCAGTATGGATTACACCTCAACATAAAGAAAACAAAAATCTTCACTACTGAACCAATAAGCAACATCATGATAAATGGAGAAAAGATTGAAGTAGTCAAGGATTTCATTTTACTTGGATACACAATCAAGGCCCAGGGAAGCAGCAGTCAAGAAATCAAATGACTTATTGCATTGGGCAAATCTGCTGCAAAAGACCTCTTTAAAGTGTTAAAAAGCAAAGACGTCACTTTAAGGACTAAGGTGCGCCTGACCCAAAGCATGGTGTTTTCAATTGCCTCTTATGCATGTGAAAGCTGGAAAATGAATAAGGAAGACTGAAGAAGAATTGATGCTTTCGAATTATGGTGTTGGTGAAGAATATTGAATACACCATGGGCTGCCGGAAGAATGAACAAATCTATTGTCATAGATTGAATTGTGTCCCCCAAAACTGTGTGTATCAACCTGGCTGGGCCATAATTCCCAGTACTGTGTGGTTGTCCTCCATTTTGTGATTGTAATTTTATGTTAGAGAGGATTAGGGTGGGATCCTAATACCCTTACTAAGTCACATCCCTGATCCAATGTAAAGGGAGTTTCCCCAGGGTGTGGCCTGCACCACCTTTTATCTTACAAGAGATAAAAGGAAAGGGAAGCAAGCAGAGAATTGGGAACCTCATACCACCAAGAAAGCAGTGCCAGGAGCAGAGCGCATCCTTTGGACCTGAGGTTCCTGCGCAGAGAAGCTCCCAGACCTAGGGAACATTGATGACATGGACCTTCCTCCAGAGCTGACAGAGAAAGCCTTCCCCTGGAGCTAACGCCCTGAATTTGGACTTGTAGCATACTACACTGTGAGAAAATAAATTTCTCTTTGTTAAAGCTATCCACTTGTGGTATTCCTGTTATAGCAGCACTAGATGACTGAGACATCTGTCTTGGAAGAAGTACAGCCAGAATGTTCCTTAGAAGCAAGGATGATGAGACTTCGTCTCATGTACTTTGGACATGTTATAAGGAGGGACCGGTCCCTGGAGAAGGACATCGTGCTGGTGAAGTAGACAGCAAAAAAGAGCAAGACCCTCAAAGAGATAGAATGACACAGTGGCTGTTACAATGGGTTCAAGTATAACAATGATTGTGAGGATGGCACAGGACTGGGCAGTGTTTCTTTCTGTTGTACATAGGGTTGTTATGAGTCAGAGCCAACTCGATGGCACCTAAACACAACCAAGAAAATAGATCAGGAAGAAAAGTGCCAATTGGATGTTCTTGAAAACGGGTAAAAGATTTTGGCTTTTAGCATCATCTGAAACTGAAGTCTAGTGAGTATTGATGAAATCACCTTCCTTAAATTATTTTACGAGTGAATTCTGAAAGTAAATGAGGCACAGTCTAGGATATGTTTGCTTCATGCTTCCCAATAAGCTTCCTGCTCCAGTAATCTGTAGTCAGTTTCACTGATTCTGGCCCAATTTTTTTTCCTTCTAAATGCCATGCTATGCTTCAGTGCTTAAAGTAATCTTTCTAATATTGCTTATATTTAAATATTTGTTTATCTGACAGAGATTCAAACAGATGCAGTCTTCTCTGAATATGCAAGACCCTCAGGAGCTCAGATCTGAAAGACAGCAACCAAAATGTATTTGTTTAATATGTAGCATAGGCATGCATGTCACATATCCCACATGCACAGGCATGCCTGTGTGCGCATATGCAAACATGCACACACACGTACATAAATACATATGTGAAACTAAACGCACAGGAAAAATAGCAACTTTTCTTTTTGTAACACACTATAGAGGTCTGTTCTGGTAACTACCCTAACTGTTAATTATCATAATAATTATTCACCTGCTGAAATCAGGAGGTGATAGACAACCCATAGTTATACTGTACTATGTAGAGAGGGAAAGTGTGAAAGGATTAATTACATGATATTAGGTGTGCAATGACATCTTTGGTTGAAACTGAGTGTTTAGAGTTGGCACTTTGCATTTTACTTTCAATTTGAAGACTCTAAAACTGGGTTACAAAGAGAGCAGAAATTCCTCCCCAACCCTTAACAAAAACAGGCAAATCTCTAATGATTATTAACAATTAAAATGTTTAATCTTGAATGTATGGATTGTGCATATTGCACGCCAATTTATTTAATTAAAAAAATCCAAGTACAACTCTTATGGCTTGTGTACTTTTCTTTTGTGGAGCTTTCTTTTGTGGCAACTCCTCTTTTCATTTTTGACCAGTGATTCCGCTCTTCAGTAGATAGCAATGTACTTTCTCACTAAGGAGGCCACTGCAGACTTTAAGAGAGTCTTAACTGCCCTGTAAATATGCTGAATACATCTTTAAAGCAGTATTTCTTTAAGCAAACAGAATCATTCATGCCTTTTAAATGGTCTAAAAACATCCAGGGGAGAGCATGCTGGATAAAGTAATTTGATGGGAAAGATCACAGGTTTGCTTAAAAGACAAGAAGAAGAGATGTGACCAAGGGGGAAAAATACGTACGAGAAAATATGGTGCCTATTGGCTCCTCTATTTAAATACAATTTTTGGATTAACAAACAATGAAAATTAAACTTTTTTTTGAGTATTCTGTTGATTTGTAGTACCTGAGTGTCTTAGTCATCTAGTGCTGCTGTAACAGAAATACCACAAGTGGATGGTTTTAACAAAGAAAAATTTATTTTCTCACAGTCTAGTAGCCTAGAAGTCCAAATTCAGCTCGTCAGCTCCAGGGAACGGCTCTCTCTCTCTATTGGCTCTGTAGGAAGGTACTTCTCATCAATCTTCCCCAGTCTAGGAGCTTCTCCACTCAGGAACCTCGGGTCCAAAAGACGTGCTGTGCTCCGGGTGCTGCTTTCTTGGTGGTATGAGATCCCCAACTCTTGCTTGCTTCCTTTTCCTGTTATCTCTTGTAAGATAAAAGATGGTACAGGCCATACCCCAGGGAAACTCCCTTTATATTGGATCAGGGCTGTGTCCTGAGCAAGGGTGTTACATCCCACCCTAATCCTCTTTAACCACCGGCAGAGATTATGATTTACAGCACATATGAAAATTATATGAATCACAAAATGGAGGACAACCACATGATACTTGGAATCATGGCCTAACCAAGTTGACACATATTTTTGGGGGACACAGTTCAATCCACAACACCAAGTAGACCCAATCCTCTATTACTACCAAAAGTAAACAATTTTCTCTGTAATGCTTGCTTTCACTTTTCCATTTAAAAATAATCTTGGCCCAAGTAGTGCCAAGTTCCCTTAGAAGGATGCTTTCCAAAAAAAAATTATGAACCATGCAAAATATCCTTAATCTCCACTCCCTAAATCCTTTTTTCCTTGGTGGGCACCCCACCAGGTCCCTAGATTACTCATAGTCTCTTACCCCTCTAACCATGATAAAAAGCCTCCTGTCAAGAAATAATTTGATAAATTAATTTAGAACAAAGTTATGTAAATAATAGATCTTAAGGTATTACTTGTGTTAGCAGGGAAAGAAAAAGATCTCAAAGGGTGGAATTCCAAATGCTGTCAAGCTGGAAGGGGAGGGAGATTATATCTCTGGAATCAGATAGGGCAGCTCTTCTATCAGTTATAAGATTTTTCCTACTCCCCTGAGAGTCAACATGATTATCGTCCGGAATAATCAAGCCACTTACTAGGATTAGTCTTTATGGCAAGCTTCTTCTAAAATTAGGGCCCTGGTGGTGCAGTGGTTAACAGCTAGGCTGCTAATCAAAAGCTTGCAATTCGAATTCACCAGCCACTCCTTGGAAACCCTCTGGGGCAGTTATACTCTCTCTTATAGGGCTGTTATGAGTTGGAATCGACTTGACAGCAATGGGTTTTTCTTTTAGAGCTTTTTATTTTAGTGGAGACAGGGGATTGAGTTGAGGTCTCAGGGAGAATCAGATAACCATGATGCCTACTTCTTGAAGTACACTGCCTTACTACTTCTTACATGGCATAGTTTTTAGATCTCATGGGGAGAAGCAGGCAAAATGACCAGGATCAACTAGAAAAAGTACTCTTGGGTCAGAGTCAACGACCACTTCTTCCCTAGAAATATGGCTGTATGCAATTCTTGAACATT
Organism: Trichechus manatus latirostris; assembly: GCF_000243295.1. Taxonomy (NCBI): domain Eukaryota; kingdom Metazoa; phylum Chordata; class Mammalia; order Sirenia; family Trichechidae; genus Trichechus; species Trichechus manatus. Next base: position 1,981,838 of record NW_004444212.1, read on the forward strand.
TGCCAAATTGTGAATGTTAGCTAATGATTTTGCCACTTGGCTCATCATTTAAAAACAAACAAGCAAACAAACAAAACCCTTTAAGCTCGAAAGATCTAATCATAGCACTGAGGAGCAATTTTCTTACTTGGAACTATGTCAGACAGTGAACTGTTCAGTTTTGAGCCATAGTGCAGTATATGGCCATTTTTTGAGGCTTATCCTCTGCTTTGGTGGCTCTTGACATCAAGGGTAATTAAGTAGATAAATCATCCATACTTCTCCATGAATAGTTACTGCATCTTTTATCTTCCCGGGGAAGTTGTTGGAAAAAAATCTGAAAAATGTGTGCTCTCCTTGGCTATAGTTCACAGAAATTTTTTTCCCATTTTTCTTTTGACAATGTGGAGAGTTTTTTTTTTTCAACTCATGCTGATGCAAAGAGAATTTGACAATTTCTGTCCTTTTTTCTTTTGCTCTGTTTAATTTGTAATAATCTTTCCCTCCACCCTGAAAGTTGACTAGATATTGGTCTTATGAACAATGATGTTTGCTGACATTTTAGAAAGAAAAGCTGTCAGCACGGCCAGGTTTTTTGGTATTTAATATATTCCCTAGATTATTCTGAACTTGGCTTTCAAGTTAGATTGTTCTTGTCAGCTGACATGTTATTCAGTTGACACACATTTCTTATTAATATGTATTGGTTTTTTTTTTTTTTTTAGTTACTATAGCATTTGAGACCGACAATCTTTTAAAGTGAAACGGTTCTCTCTAAATTAAGAACACATAACACAAAGTTTTCTTTTACCCTTGTCATCTTGACAGCAATTACTATTGATTAACAGCTTTTAGAAGAAGATTTTTAGCTAATTTTCTCAGCACGTATTTGGCAATTGTGCAGATAGAGTTGCTTTAAAAATAAGCAAGTCGCGATTCTCTCTGCCTTCTGGATGCTTATATTTTAGGCACCTAATGTGGTCATATCACATTCATGATGTTTGTCATTTGAACAAATTTGTGGAATATTGTGCTGAGGTTCAATATTAGAGCAAATATCCATGAATCAAGTTGAGGATATTTTTCCTCCTCCATTGGTTGTCATAAGGGATTATTCCTCAGGACCCTAGTTGGGAGCTGAGGGAGAAGTGCCTCTGGGGAAGCATTGGTGGATGGCATGTGGATCTTGGATATCTAAATGTGAAGCTTGCTTGTAGCCCTTGGCCCTGATCACTCTCAATTCCAGATATACCACTTCTACCTTATGAGGGCTTGTTGCCAGGCACACCCAACCTTATGACTTGGTGGATCTGACCCAACCTAGTTCTTGATGTGTGGTTGTGACCTCATGGTCACTTGGTACCCATGGTTACGTGTTCCATCACCACTAGAGCCCTGTAGCACTCCATGAGTTGCTTTCAAAAGGAGCATAATTCTTTGCTCTAGATAGCATAGCTTTACTCTTAAAATCTAAGGATTTGCTTTATGATTCGGCCATTGAGTTTTGCCTCCCTTCTACTAGGATAGGGTCTTCTGAGTCATATGGACCATTGGCAGGGCTGTTTTCTCTACAGCCTGGACTTGCTGAAGTGCTTTGTCTTTCTGTGAGACCTACACAAATTTGACAGCCTTTTGTGTCACCCATTGTGTGGGTTTAAACAGTGTTCACAGGGGTAGAGTATGCTGCTTCCAGAACCCAAACATGCCTACCAAGCACAGTGCTTCCTTTTTTGTGATGTGAGGTGCAAGATGCAATATTTTACCCTTTACTTTAGGTGGGATGTTCCCATATGCCCCTGACCAACAGACCTCTACTTACGAATGTGATAATCCCCTGAATCTTCATAGGGTTTAGTTACCACCCTCTGAAGCACATGTGTCTTATCAAGACTTCCAATGTGTTAGTCACCAGCTCAATTTGCATGATGTCATCCTTACAGTGGATTGATTCAATGTGCTGAGAGATGTTCAGATGATTCAGATTCCTTTGGACTATATTATAACAGAGGGCAAGGATTTAACCTAACCATGAAACAAAATAGTATGTGTGTGCTATTTTACGTTCCATGTAACTGATCTATGTTTCTTTTTTTTTTTTCCTGATCTTCTTATCTGATAGGCATGGAAAATAATATATTTACTAAATCAGTGGCTATGTACTTTGTAATGGAAGCCATGATCATTGGCTCTAGTAAAAATATCACATCTCACATGGTGGCAGCAATTGTGGTCACTAACAGGGTTTGCAGTAGTTCCTGATCACTCTCCAGGATCTATCAGGTCTCCGTAGGGGCCAGACTATTCTTCAGCCAGTGGGTCACAGGTCTTAAGACTGGCTCAGATCAGGAAACTGGATAAGAGATTATAACGTTTCTTGGGTCACTGCTTTCAGTCTTCTGATGACATTCCATCCCTGATTTCTTTTGTTGGTACAAATTGTGTGATATCTTCCTTGGATGCTCATCTATTTTGCCCCTAGGAATGTTGCATTCTATTAACAAGTCCCGTGACTCTCTGTGGCTTAGGCTGCCCTCTAACCTTGCCACTCATTATGATAATTGCATACACCTGGCCTCTATCTATTGGCGCCCTGGTGGTACAGTGGTTACGAGTTCAGAAGCTAACCAAAAGATCAGCAGTTTGAATCCATCAGCCACTCCTTGGAAACCCAAGGGGACAGTTCTACTCTGTCCTATAGGGTCGCTATAAGTTGGAATCGACTGGATGGCAACGGGTTTGATTTTGGTTTGTTTTTTGACCTCTATCTGTTAAGAGCCACAATCTGGCCATTGTATATTTTAATTGGCACTATTTTTTTTATATCAAAAATGATGCATCTTAGTTGTATTGACACCTAGTACATAACTTTTTTTCTTTAGGTTCTTCCATGAAACAAATTTAAATCTCATCATCATAGCATCGTAAAATATCTTTCCTTACCTCTTTACTACTTATTACATTCTCAGGATTGCCTTTAAGAAGAAGCATTTTCTTGGATATTTGTAGCTGGAGTTCTGCAGATTACATGTTTGTATACACATTTATGTAAAATACATTTTATAGGTACTATAAATAAATTACATACAGTGTTATAATGTGTATATTTCCTTGTTTATTTAATATATTGAAATATGTTGCTGTTGTTGTTAGCTGCCCTCAAGTCAGACCCTGACAGAGGGTGACCATACACACAGTGGAAGGAATGTGCCTATTCCTGGGCCATCCCCATGATCTGTTGCAGATTGTACCTTTTGATCTCTATGGTTTTTATTGGCTGATTTTAGAAAGTAGATCACCATGTCTTTATTCCTAGTCCATCTTAGTCTGGAAACTCCACTGACTCCTGTTCAGCATCACAGCAGCACACAAGCCTCCACTGACAGATGGGTGGTGGTGGCTGTGCAGCTGGAATCAAGCCCAGTTCTCCAGCATGGAAGGCAATAATTCTACCATAGAACCACCACTGCCCCCTTGATTATTGAAATTTATTCACAATCATTTCCTGACATTCAATGAAATAATAATATTAGTGATAATAACAGTTAACGTTTATTGAGAGCGAACTATATGCTAAGTACTCTTCTAAGCACTTTATGTGTATTAACTCATTTAATGTTTATAAAAATCCTGATACATGAATACAATTATTCACCCCCATTATCATTTTATAGACGAAACACATGAGACACAGAGAGATTCTAACTTGTCTAAAGACTCTACTGATTATATATGTGTTTGGAGATACCCTGACTTGAGAATCATTATCAGATATCCTAATATATACAGCATAAAACCAAACCAAACCCATTGCTGTTGAGTCGATTCCAACTCATAGCGACCCTATAGGGCAGAACAGAGCTGCCCCATAGGGTTTCCAAGGAGCAGCTGGTAGATTCAAATTGCCAACCTTCTGGTTGGCAGCAGCTCTCTTAACTACTGTGCCTCCAGGGCTACATATACAGCATATATTATAGAAAAATATCTCTATGTTGAAATTTTCTTCTGCTGAAGTTATTACAAAATGCAAGATCCAAATACCAGTCAAATAATTGGCCCTATATTAAATGTCTTTCGGTGTTATTCTTTCCAGACATACAGTCTTTTCACAGCTCATTACATCCTACCTTTTTTTTGTTCTTTTTAAATTAATATCTTTCTGAAGCCCAGTGCTGAACTCACTCAAGTCAAAAATTATGAAAATGCATAATGGGGTTTTCATTAGAAGACATGTTTTTAGCAAGTGATTTAAATGAAGGAGCTGATCATTTATAAATGAAGGAGCTGATCATTTAAAACATAGAAAAGAATAGATCATTTTGAATAAAAAAAGAAGAAGTTGCATTGAAATATTTTCCTTGATCTTAGTAGTCCTTCAAACTTAGGCAAAAAGGTGACAGGCAGATGGCTTAAAATTAGAAGCTGTTTATGTTAAAAATGGCATTGTATACCCAACCTGCAGTTAAGTATGTGCCAGCTAGCCACCATGACTGCAGAGGTGCTTAATACTCACTGCTATCTGCTTTATTTTTTAGGGTAATAACTCTCATTTTCCTTTGTTTATAAATATAATTGATGATGAAGAAAAAATTAATATTCTATTACGCTGAGGTAAATATTTAACATTTTGAGGTTTTTTTTTCTGTCTCCACCTCTTCCCACCCAAGTCATGATTTAAATTGCCAACTCTGACATTGTAAGTAAAGAAGTTACAGAGAGATGCAAACCAGAATTCCAAGTGCACAAACACACCACTATGCTCCTCCCCCTCTTTCTCCCTCTCCTGAGTATGTGCACACATGCACACACACACACACACACACACACACACACACACACACAAAGTACGTGACAAGTTCTGGCGAAGCAACACTTAATTTATAGCTGAAGTTTTGGCTCCCACCTCCATTTCCACTGTTGATGAGCTGGACGGATCAAGTGGAGGCTGAAAGACCAGATTTGCTTCAACTATGCAAGCCTAAATAGCTTCCTTTCCACTTCCAACGCAGGAAAAGCCCAGGGACTCAACCTACATGATCAGGTTCCAGGAAGAGGAAACCAAAATGAAGGGTAATTTTCCCCAGAAGAAGCTTATTTTCTTTTTTTTAATTTTTTTATTGTACTTTAGATGAAGGTTTACAGAACAAATAGTTTCTCATTAAACAGTCACTACACAAATTGTTTTTGACATTGGTTAACAACCCCACGATATGTCAACCCTCTCCCTTCTTGACCTTGGAGGACCCTTTTTTGTGTGTGTGTGAAAATATACGTAGCCAAAGTTATACCATTTTGAATGTTTCTACATGTACAATTCAGTGACATCGACTGCATTCATCCAGTTGTGCTGCTATTCTCACTATCCTTTTCCAAATTATTCCATCACCATTGTCTTCAACTCATTGTCCCCTAGGCTTCCCATCAAACCTTTTGAGTTGCTGTTGTCAATTTGATCTCACATAGATAATTCTGTTTTTTTTGTACCTTAGATGAAAGTTTGCAGAACAAATAGCTTCTCATTAAACAGTTAGCACACATATTGTCCTAAGACAACGGTTAATAACCCTATGACATGTCAACACTGTCCCTTCTCAACCCTGGGCTCCCTATCACCAGCTTTCCTGTCCCCTCTTGCCTTCTAGTCCTTGTTCCTGGACTGCTGTGCCTCATTAGTCCTGTTTTCTTTTATGAGGCTGTCCAATCCCTGGCTGAACGGTGAACTTTAGGAGGGGCTTCACCACTGGGCTAAAAGGGTGTCCAGGGGTCATACTTTCGGGCTTTCTCCAGTCTGTCAGGCCAGTAAATCTGGTCTTTTTTGTAAGTTACAATTCTGTTCTACATCTTTTTCCAGTTCTGTCCAGGACCATCTATTGTGATCTGGGTCAGAGCAGTCTGTGGTGGTAGCCAGGCACCATCTAGCTGTACTGGAATCAGTCTGGTGGAGGCCGTGGTAGCTGTGGTCCATTAGTCCTTTGGACTAATCTTTTCCTTGTATCTTGTTGTCTTCATTCTCCCTTGCTTCCAAAGGGGAGAGACCAGTGGAATATCTTAGATGGCTGCTCACAGGCTTTTAAGACCCCAGACGCTACTCTCCAAGCCAGAATGTAGAACACTGTCTTTATAAACTGTGTTATAACAATTGAGCTAGATGTTCCCTGAGACCATGGTCCCCATAGCCCTCCGCCCAGCAATTCAGTCCCTCAGGAAGTTTGGAAGTGTCTGTGGAGCTTCCATGACCTTTCCTTGTACAAGTAGTGCTGGCTTCCCCAGTAATGTGTACTGTCTTACCCTTCACCAAAGTTATCACTTATCTATTTAGTTCCCCTCTCCCACTCCTCCCATCTCTCGTAACCAACAAAGATTGTTTCTTTTTGTGTGTAAACTTTTACACGAGTTATACATAGAGGTCTCATACAATATTTGTCGTTTTGTGATTGACTTATTTCACTCAGCATAATGTCCTCCAGTTTTGTTCCTCTTACTCTCCTGTGCTGAGTTCCTTTTGTTTGTGGATTTTTTTTTCATTTCTTTTGTTTTTGTAGGTTTTGTTTTTACTGAGACTTTATGTTTTTCTTCTTTATTTTGATGAGTAGGTTTGT
>NW_004444212.1:1988512-2025307 GCF_000243295.1 Trichechus manatus latirostris
TTTCTGTTTATCTGGAAATGACCTAATTTCACCATCATATTTGAACGAGAGTTTTGCAGGTTATATTATTCTTGGCTGGCAATTTTTTTCTTTCAGGGTTTTATATATGTCATTCCATTGCCTTCTTGCCTGCACGGTTTCTGCTGAATGATCCGAGCTTAGTCTTATTGTTTCACCTCTGTATGTAACTTTTTGTTTTTCTTGAGCTGCTCTCAGGATTCTTTGTTTGTCATTGGTTTTAGCAAGTGTAATTATGATAGGCTTTGGTGATTTTCTTTTGGGGTGTATCCTATATGGGATTCTTTGAGCTTCTTGGATGGTCAGCTTTTCATCTTTCATGATATTGGGGAAGTCTTCTGTCAGCAATTCTTCAATGATCCTCTCTGTGTCTTCTGTTTTCTCCCATGTTCTGGAACTCTGATCACTGATAAATTTCTGCTTTTGATTGTATCCCACATAATTCTCAGGGTCTCTTCATTTTTCTTCATTCTTTTTTCTGATTTTTCCTTAAACTGAGTTGTATCCAAGTGTTTGTCTTCAATTTCGCTGATCCTGTCTTACACCATTTCAAATCTGCTCCTCAGCACTTCTATGACACTGTTCATTTCTGAAATCTTGTTTATCTTTTGGATTTCTAATTGTTGTTTTTGTATAATTTCTAGTTGTGAATTTATTTTGGCCTTTTTATTCCTGCATTATTTTCCAGAATTCTTGCATTTTTTGATCTGTATTTCCCATTAATTTGTCTGCTTTTTCCATGAATTTGTCTATTTTTTCCTCATTTTTGTCTGCTTTTTGACTCAACTCTTGGATAATTCTGAGTAGTAGAGATTTGAATTCCCTATCAGGTAGTTCTAGTGCCTTTTATCCTGCTGGAAAGACATCTGGTGTTTTATTTTGGATGCCTATTGGAACCATCCTGTCCTGTTTTTGTAAATGTTTTGATACTGTCTGCTGTCTTCAGGGCATTCAGTAGTTATTTTTCTTGTTTATTGATTGTAGATTTGTTTGTTTCATCCTTTTTTTTTTTTTAATTTGGCTATGTCTGAGCAGGGCGGCTGTGTGTTCTTTTTTGTTTGCTCGTCCATGGGCATGATACTTTTCACCTCCTTCTCCAATTGGCAAGGTCAGTCGCTCAGATATGGTACAGCAGGGCAGGTCTAGCTGAGGAGGAGTTGCTAGGTTGGGTTGTTTGTGGCACTTACTACAGCCACCAGGATGGGTTGGTAATCCGTGCAGGGCAGGTTCTGGTAGGCCATGCCTGTGCTACTTAGTAGTGTGATGTTAAGTGCACGGTGCAGGTAGGCACGATGGAGGGGGGAGATTGTGATGTGTGGAGATGAGATGGGTATGGGAGAGAGGAGAGAGGAACAGGAGCCAAAAATATACAAACAAACAAAAAAGAGTGCTAGTGGAGCTTGCTGTTGGAGTGGAGAGATGAGAGACTATGAAATGGAGAAAAACAACAAGGGGAAGAAGAAGAGAAAAAAGAAAAGAATGAATAAATAAAAATTAGAAAGAAAAAAGAACAACAAAGCTCCCAGGGGTCCCACTGGTGTGGCTACGTGGTCTGGGAAAGTTGTTCCCAGGTGTTGAAGTACAGCCTGGCTAGAAGGCATAGAGGTATTCAGCAGCAGGTATTCAGGGGACAGGAAGAGAAGGAAGATGTAGAGAGACGAGAAACTGAGTAATGAAGAAAGACAAAAAGGGAAAAAGAGGGAAAACAAAACAAAACTAATTTTAAAAAAAGAAGAAAAGCTCCTAAAAAAACAGAAAAACATGAAAAAAGAAATTCCCTCACGTATCCCTCTGCACGTCTATGCAAGCAGAGGGGGTAGGTCCCAAGCCGCATAGCAGTGCCCCGCCAGAACAGGTTCCCAACTCGAGAAAAGAAAAAGAAAACAAGCAAACAATTCAAAACAAACAAACAAACAAACAAAAGCCCCGGGATCCCACCAGTGTAGCAGCACCGACCGGGAAGCATTTCCACACTCGAATGCAGCTCTGCAGCCCCTTAGGAAGAAGCAAAGATGGTGCCTGGAGCCAGGTATTTGAGCAAAAGGAGGGGGAGGTGGTGAGAGGTAAGGAAGAAATCAAAAGAAGCAGAAAAAACAACACCAGCAGCCAACAAATGACACTCAGGGAGTCAGCCAGTGCGGGCAGGTGGAATCCAAGCAGCTGGTGCTTCCTGGCCAAGAGACTGTGCCCACGGGAAGCAGAGGAGGCCGAGTGGGGGTGAAGAAGGGTGGGGGGTGGAAAAGCACATATGGCCAGTTAGCAGTTGTTCTGTCTCCTGCTGGAAGCTCTGTGAAGCTGCTTTCTTGTAGCCCCTATTTGCTGGTCTCTGATAGGAGTCCAAAATGGCAGATCCGTGCTGCGTTAGCTGATAAGGGACCTCTGCATGAATCTCTCCTCGCTCTCCATTCTCTGTCAGTTTCTCACTCCATTTGGTGGTTGGCTGAGTTCTTTATCTCTTCATTTGATGTTTTATGGTTTCAGGATTGCTGTTTTCTCTGTTTGGCTTAGCTTTTTGGATCTTTGCTGTAGAGGGACGGCGTGGTGCTTCTGCCTAGAGTGCCATGTTGCCGGAAGTCCAAGAAGCTTATTTTTATTCACTTCAGTTAATTATCCTCCCTTCTGTAATTTGGGAAAATCAAAGACCTTGAACTTGAACTCTCCTTACTTGGACTATTTTTTGGAATTTGGAGTAGGGGTCATGGTGAAAAGATTATTCCTTGGAACTAAGATATTGGGAAGAGTAAAATTTATTTAAAATCTCTATTGTTGACAAAATAGATATTTATTGAAATTATCTACTATTATAAACAACGTTGTGTTATACAGAATTTTGTACGTATACATTTTCATAAGAATCACTGACTATTGACTTGAGAAACTTGTCAATGAGAGGAATTACAGGGTAAATTAATATCTTAAATGCTTCTGAAATATATTCCAACTTACCTTTCAGAATCTTATAGCAAATAAAAATGCAGTAGTGATATCGGTAGCAGGAGGAGAAGCAGGTAGTAACATCTATGAGTATTTGGTCTAAACCAGGCTATGGTCTAAGGAATTTATGTGTTCTATTTTGTATTGACTTATCTTTTGTTTTTCTTAACAGACTTTATTTTCCGAATGATTTTATATTTAAAGATAAATTGAAAAGATAATATAGAAAGTTCCATACACTTCACACATAGTTTCCCCTATTATTGACATCTTCCATTAGAATAGTATACTAATTACCCATTCAGGTTTCCTTAATTTTTATCTAATGTCCTTTTTTCTATTTCCGCATCCTATCCAGGATATCATATTACCATTAGTGCTTATGTTTGCTTAGTGTTCTCTTGGCTATGACAGAATTTCCTTGCTTTTGATGTCCTTCACGGTTTTGAGAAGGATTTGTCAGGTATATGGTAGGATGTTCCTCGACTGGAATTTGTCTAATGTTTTTCTCACGATTAGATTGGACTTATGGGTTTTTTGGAGGAAAGTCATTGAGATAAGATGTCATTTTCATCATATTATATCATGAGTACATACTATCAACATTATTTATGACAGTTGAGGTTGACCTTGATCATCTGGCTGAAGTAGTGTTTGTCAGGATTCTCCGTTATAAAGTTACTCTTTTATTTTTCCTTTCTTTTCAAACTACTCTTTGGAAGGAAGTCGCTATGTCAGCCCACACTTAAGGAGTGGGAACTCATGCTTCTCTCCTTTAGGGTAGAGTTTCTGCATAAATTATTTGGAGATTTATCTCTTCTTCCCCATTTATTAATTTATTCAATTATTTATATCAATCTGGACTTATAAATATTTATTTTATATTTTAGGTTATAATTTGATACCAATTTATTTATTTTGTTATGCAGAATGTTCCAGCATTGGCCATTGGGGTCTCTTTCAGTTTACTCCCGTGCCCTTTTGACATATCCCTTTTGACATATCCCTTTTGACATATCCCTTTTGACAAACAATCTGGGGTTTGTTAAATTTGTTTTATTCATTGTTTGTTTATTTATTTATTTGGAGCACTTCTTTACTTTCTGGATGTTTTGGCTCATCTCATATACTTCTTCTCTAGTCCCAGAATCAGCCGTTTCTCCAAGAAGCCTACTTTTAACTGGTAAGTAGTATTAGACACCAAAATCTAAGTGTTAGGTGTACTCATTGCTACCGGGGAGTCCTTGCTTATAGGTCTTCTCAGCTGACAGAGCACAGAATTAAATATGTGTATACTAACATTATATATAAACATATATATACTTATATATACATATATGTATACATATATACATATACATACATATATGCATATACACATATATGTGTATATGCATACATACATGCATTTATGCATATATACATATACACACATATATACATATACAGACACATATATACATATACACACACATATACATATATATATATACATGTACACACATATATATACACACATATATATATGGAGCCCTGGTGGCACTGTGGTTAAGAGTTCAGCTGCTAACCAAGAAGTTGGCAGTTAGAATCCACAAGCTGCTCCTTGGAAACCCTATGGGGCAGTTCTACTCTGTCCTACAAGGTTGCTATGAGTTGGAATTGACTTGACAACAAGAGGTATATGTATATGTATATACATATGTATCTATAAATATTTCTGTATGCAAACATGTATAACTATATTAGTCTAAACATGAGTTCTTACTGATGTTTTCAACTTTATTACCACATGGATCATTCTAGCCTCCTCTTTTTCTTTATCTGTAAAATTCCACTCCTACAGTGAGAAACCTACCTCTTACTATCTGCCATTCATTTACTTAATTATTCAATTACAAGAGTATATGTAAAGCAGCATCAGAATTGTTAACCTGTACGCCTGTGGGAACAACTTTGTCAATTAGAGTACAGTGCTTATGTGCAGTTTTTTTTTTTTTTTTGCTTTGTTTTTGTAGACTCCACTTGTTCCCCAAATCACTTAGTTCAGCATCATTTCTTCCCACTCCCTTCAGTGAGTTTGCTTCATATATTTGGAGTACAGTTTGATTCTCTTGTCACAGACTGCATTCCTTCCTGGGATTCTTCTGTATATAACTTGCATTTAATCTACATCACAAACCCACTTTTATTCAGATGAGAAAACTGATTAGTGTTTTAATTTGCATTACATAAATTACTTGTGAATTTTAATATTTTGCTATATTATTTGTATTTTATTAATTGTCTCTTCATGTATTTTTAATTTTTTCTGTTAAGGTCATTTTCTTTTTCTTTTTTATTTGTAAGAGTTATTTATATACCTATTAACATATTTTTTTCAGAGAGGTTTTAAATATTTTTCCTCTTTTTATTATTCTTTAACCAAGTGTTAGATAGACAGAAGTCTTAATTTTTTATGTCATCTACCAATAATTAACAAACAAATCTGTCTTGGAAGAAGTACAGCCAGAACGCTCCTTAGAAGCAAGGATAGTGAGACTACGTCTCACATACTTTGGACATGTCATCAGAAGGGATCAGTCCCTGGAGAGGGACATCATGCTTGGTAAAGCAGGCGATGAGGGGAAAAGAGAAAGACCCTCAACGAGATGAACTGACATAGTGGCTGCAACAATGGGCATAACATCAATTGTGAGGATGGTGCAGGATCGGGCAGTGTTTTATTCTGTTGTACCTAGGGTCGCTGTGAGTTAGACCTAACCTGACGGCATCTAACAACAACAACAGCATCAATGATATGTTAACAAGTTTGTACGACTAGATGATTTTCTCCTAAAGTATACAGAATGTACTTTGTGGTAATTAAAATCCTGGGTTTATGTTTAACATGGGTCAAAATTCCTGTGAAAATTCTGTGCAAGCTATGACTCCCTTTCCAGAAAAATATGCATGCACACATATGCACAAAGTTTTGCATAAAGTTTCTTATATCTATAGACAACAGAATAAAAACCCAAGTCTAGTTCATTACTTTCACTTCATTGGTGAGAAATTTTGACATCCATAGAGCCTGATTGACATTCCAGAATTCCACAACTACTTGTGAAAGCTGAAACTACAATCCAGGTCCTCTGACTTCCACTTGAGGTCTTTTTGTTCCAACTATGCTGCCTTCCTAATAATTTAGACAGTCTGGTGAAACAGTTATTTAATTGAAAATAGTTTAATAATGACTTATATTATTTTTATTTAATCACAACTGATACAGGAGTATTCACTAATGGCTAATAATAAGAAGGTTCAGTGCAAAAGATTAACATAAAAAAAAAAAAAAAAAACCATTGCCACTAAGTCAATTCTGACTCATAGAGACCCTGTAGGACAAAGTAGAACTGTCCCATAGGATTTCTAGGGAATGGCTGGTGGATTCAAACTGCTGACCTTTTGGTTAGCAGCCGAGCTCTTAACCTCTGGGAAACCACGGATCCACGAACATAAAAATGAATGAAAATTTAATAATAGGGTTTAAGCTCTTGTCAGTGAACATTTAGTTTCTTCTATCTGGATTGACTTGTTACTGCTTATATTGGCTTTTTTTATTTTTGTTTTTTATTCTGTTTTTCTTTTAACAGGACTAACACTTTAAATTAAAAGGATTAAACTCTAAAGGTGAAATTATAAAACAAGCTAGCAGAGAAAGTTCTTCCTTGTAGAGATAAGAGCGTCCTAAGCTATTACCAATCCTGCCTATGTGTAAGGTGGGCATTATTTGTAACTATCCTCAACCTACCCTTTTTCTGAGACTTTGAACAGCATAATTCTAAGTCCTTTATGGATTTTGCATGTGTCCAGTCAGATTATATATATTGAAGTGATAAGCAAACTCAATATCAAAGAAAAATAACATAATTTGGAAATATTATTCTTTATTAATTAGTCATCAAATAGTTATCAAACATATATGATGTGGAAGACACTATAATTAATCCAGACAGAAATGCTAAATATAAGAGATGATATTTTCTGAAAACTAGGTTAAAACAACCATTTTTTAAATGCAAATAACGAGCATCTTCTACATTTGTTTGCCAATTGTGCCTTCCACCAGTGAGGTACTTTTGTAAGCGCACTATGCTAATTTTTTACAGCAATATGTAAAAAAAATTGGAATAGTGACCCTTATGAAAATACCTCATGGAAGGAGGGTGCAGTTGGAAAACAAACGTAGAAGGCACCTATTATTTGTGTAATAATATGATAGTTGATGTGAAAAATACATCAAACATAATTGATATGACACAGCAATATAATGGAAGTGATATATATGTAAAATGTACAATAACTGAAAAAGGAATGATGATATGGCAGAAAGTAGATATGTGTATACAAGCATCCTTTATAGGAATTGCGTATGTGTGCATATATATGTATGTGTATATGTGCATGCATGTGTGTGCCTAATGGTGTAACCTTGAGAAATGATAAGAAGGACATTGTAAAGTGTGAAGCACTAAAAAATATTTATTCATACATATATATTTTGATTCAAAATACAGAGTCTTGCTAACTCACATCCAATAAACCTTCCCTCCCCCAATAATCCTGTATTTGTTCTACCACAGGAAACTTTTTTATTATATTATATTCTTGGAAAGAGTTGTAAGAAATTGTGGGTTTACTTTTTTTTTAATTGGTTAAGAAACATGTTTCAATCAGTGTTACATAATGTTCTATTTCATTACAACATGATACTTAAAAATTGGAATAGACTTATAAATCCATCGTTAAATGGGTAAGGAGTTTCTTATGTTTTGTGTTTACAGTAAATAATCTGATTTTCATCATTTTCATTTGTGTGAAATAATTCTGTTTCATAAGCAGAATATTTACAGCTTCTTAAAAGGATGTATCTCCAAAGAATATATGCACTAAGGGATTGGAGGGGAAATTAAAGATTACTATAAATATTTTATAGTCATTCTATCTAAAGCTGAATTCAATACATAGTAATTTTATTCTAGGTTTTGGGTGATATTGTGCAAACATTGTGTAAATATGATAAAGCATTTACGAAGTGATCATTATTAAATAATGCACGTTGTCCTGAACTTACACAGGAATCAATGACTACAAGCTTGGAAAGCAGGATGTAGAAATTTCTCCACTATCACCCAAGGCCCCTCTACTGACTCTCATTCTTGCTCTATTATCTTATTAACATAGCTATATTTCTGGTGTTGAGTGCCCATATAGATCTCAAAGTATTTACTGAAACACAACCAAACCACATTTCAAAAGATAAACCAATCATCATTTGGTCTCAGGAATCAGTGATTAAAACACTGAATATTTGTTAAAATTGAGTTTGAAAGTGAGGAAATAACAGAAAACAAACATTTGCAGAGCAGCTATCAGAGGACAGGAGATCAACAATCTTATGAGTCAATTTACATACCTGATTTCATTTAATCTTCGCCAAAGAACATTCTATAGAAAATAAATTGATCTGCAGAGAATTAAGTAATGTGCACTGTCTTACCTACTTAATAAGACAAAGCTAGGATTCAAATCAAGAACCGTTATGTTTGACTCTGCAGATTTTAAATTCATTCAATAAACATTCAGTTTATCGAGAACCTGCTAAGCACCCTGCTAGGCTCTGGAGATACAACAGTGAATGCTAGGACTAGATGGAGAAAGAATGGGTCCTTGATGATTGTATTGCTTCCATCCCATCCCTGGATGTAGTCGCTGGAATAATTTTATATAAAATAAAATAAATTTCTATCTTTTTAGTCACTATTTTTCCTGTTCCTTTAATTCACAGACAAATCTATTTCTGATTAGAGGTATCACCACTATTGACAGTATTTCAAGGCATGGGGTTGAATGAGATGACCGAGAGAGAGAATGTTATTTGGAGGTCTGGGCTATAATTAATTCAAATTTTTCCAATTCCAAAACTAGAGCACTTTTTACCTCAATCTTACTATGAACTTTGAGGCAGAATCTTAAGGAGACATAAATTGTCCTGTGAGAAAACATGTCTGCCATTTCCAAGCAAATCCCTCTGCTTATCCTTTTATTAAACATCTAGTAAAAATGGGTTCCATCGTTCTTCACCCCACCTGGGAGCTGGTCCTTGATCTGCTGACCTCTGTTGCTGACACAGAAATGAGTCCAGGAGGTTAATTGTGAATTCCCTCTGAGGTGTTGCAACTCCATTTTGTTGACATTTAACATAGACAAAACAAAAAACATTTTGTTACCATTACATCCAATGCCATATGCTGGGCTGCGAGTGCTGCTGTAGTGCTGCAGGTGAAAGATCTTGTTCCTCCCTACAAGGAACAGATATAGCAATGGAGTTGACCAGCTGCCATGTGGTACACATCCATAAGCCAAAAAAGAACTACTTATCAGACCCAATATCACCAAGCAAGACAGAATGTCCCATTCAAACTGTGGTATCTTCTTGTGAGAAGATGTCCCAGGCGCAAGGCCCAAATTGGGCATCCCAGAGGAGGGGTAGAGAAGGATGTTCTGCCAGTGTCTATAAGCTATATAAATTTGATATTTTTAGACTAATGACTATATGTGAATATTACATAACTATACTGTTTTTAATCCTTTTTTTGGAAGACTACTTGTTGACTTTGAATAGTGGCAATTCTATGGCATTGGAAGATAAATGTTTTGTATCTTGTGACCAACAAAATTTATTTGTGCATTATTTTGCATGTCTTAGGTTGGGTTCTCTAGAAAAGCAAAAAGAATAAAGTGTGTAAATATATACATATAGAGAGATTTATATCAAGGAAATGACTCATGTGGTAGTAGAGGCTGGAACATCCCAAGTCCCTGGGTCAGACTAGAGGCTTCTTCTGACTCACGTAACTGCAGGGCCTGCAACACTCACGTAGCTGCAAGATCAGCAGGTGAGACAGCAGGACTCTGGCTCACAGGCTGCAGATACCGATGAATCCCAAGATTGGCAGGCAAGATGGCAGGTAAACTGCTAGCTCAAGTGCCAAGAACTGGAGGACAGATGAACAGGAGCCAGCTGCAGGATTCAGAACAAGTAAAAGCCCATAAGCCTTGCCAAAAAGTCCACCTATATTGGAGGCAGGCCACACTCCCAAGGAAACTCCCTTTCAACTGATTGTCTACTCATAGCAGATCCCATTATGGAGATGATCACATCATTATGTGACTGCCAAACTACACATCATCCAGCCAAGTTGACACAACATTAATTCACATGCACATGCAGAAGACAGTTGGAATGTTAGAGAACTGTTGAGCTTTATGGGTATACTTATTTTTGTCAAGTATTCACAGATAATACTGTGTTTTATTTTATTTTTTCAAAACAGATTCAGATAAACACAAGACCAAGCAATGCATACCAAGAAGATAAAACACAAGTAGTCAGAAACAAGAAGAAAGACAGAAAAGAAGACAATTAATGTACTTTTAAATGTAGATATTCTGAAGTAGAAGTCCAAAACAGGAATATTTACCATATTTTTACACAAATAAGGTGCTCCTTCTACATTTGTTTGCCAATTGCTCCTTCCCCTGGGGGGGGGAGCGTGGTTCATAAGCACTGCTATACCAATTTGTTTTTACATGTCACTGTAAGAAAAATTAGCACAACACGCTTACAAAAATACCTTGTGGAGGGAGGGATCTGCTGGCAAATAAATGTAGAAGTCACATGCTATTTGTGTAAAAATACAGTATTTTATGAAAGATAAACCTAAAAACTAAACCCATTCTGACTTATAGCAACCCTATAGGACAGAGTATAACTTCCCCATAGGGTTTCCAAGGCTGTAAATCTTTATGGAAGCAGACTGCTGAGTCTTTCTTTCTCAGAGCTGCCGGGGGGTTTGAACCACCAACCTTTTTGTTAGCAAGTAAGCACTTACCCCACTGCACCACCAGGGCTCCTTTTATGAAAGATAACATACTGATTTTACACTGGCGCTTCTTAAGAAAAGTCACAGATATTTTCACTAATTCTAAAATCATGAGACCTTGGTGATCACAAAATATAGGTTAATTCAGGCTATAGCTATGCACAGTTCTCTGCAGAAATGTTCTTTTGCCCACTTACCCCATCCAAAATTTTAGGTTCTCCAGAATAGGGAACAAATGTCTCCCATAAACCAAATCAAACCAAACCCAACCTATTGCTGTCAAGTTGATTCTGATTCATGATAACCCATGTGTTAGAAAACTACCCATAGGGTTTTCTTGGCTGTAATTTTTATGAAAGCAGATAGCCAGTCCTTTCTTCATGGCACAGCTGGGGGGTTCAAACTGCCAACCTGTAATTAACAACTGCTAGTGCCACTCAGAGACCTGGTATCTCCCATTATACCTACTAAATTGCTTTCTATACAGTATGCTCTTTATGTAAAAATGTATAGTGTAATAAACAACAGTTTAAGTTCTTAAACATGTTTGAAGGACAAGATTTAAATATAAATAAGTGAGGAACACAAAGACTAATTGAATAATCGAAGTTAATCTAATTTTTCAAATTTAAATGTCAGGTCAATTGTGTAGACAAAAGTCAAACTACTTTTTACCGAGAGAAAAATTAGAGTATTTTTAGTAGAGTGTTAAGTCTATAGATAATTATAGGTCATCATATTAAAATACAATAATATTTGCATATTATATAGAGAAATGCCTTACTTTATTGCCCATTTATGAGCTATATGTTGATTTCTTCAATACGATATATTGCTAAACAGTCTTAATTAAAATAAAATTATTTTTATTTCTGCTGGAGAAATAGATCATTTGTAAGTTCATACAATTTATTTTTGCTTGGAACAAGATATTTAAAACATTTTCAAGGACATTATGTCTTCAGGCTTCAAAATATCAAGTAATTATCAAATCAGTGATCATTTGGGGGGAAGTAATGAAGTATGGAAAATAACCACTTCAAATTATATAAATCATTACCACAAAGTATTTAAAACTGGGGTCATTAGCAAAGCACTTTAATAGCAAGGATATTAAATGTCTTAATAGTTCGATAAAAATTGAAATTGTATTTTAAATAATTGTCAAAAAATAACATAACTTTAAGCTTTTATACTTAATCTATTTTTGATTTAATTTTGTTTTTTTCTAATAATTCTTTAAATGAATTAATCATTTTATGACATCAAAACATAATCGATTTCACCTCTATCATGTTATTTCATAAATATATATTTCAAGTATTATCAGGGAGAAAATCTTTTAAGCATCTGATTACAGAAGGGATTTTAAAGTAATTTTTTTTCCCCTCAGTGCTCTTAGGGATAGCTGAGCATGACAGTTAACATTACTTGATGGAGACAAACACTTACTCTTTTAGGAAGGCTTCTCTGTTAACCTGGCACAATTTTGCATGTTTTTTACCTTGGTGTCTTAAACACACATAACTCCAGGCTTGATCTGTGACCAATGTATTCTTCTCTGTGTTTTCTTTAGTAATTTTTTCACTTCATCTATAGGTTATTGAAGGCTAGGACTTTTCTTCTCTTTAATTTGTGCTTCCTCTCTCCTGTCTTCAGGAATAACTAGTAAGTACACTGTACTTAACACCAGTTGACCAGTTGCCTTTGAGTTAAATTCTACTTCTGGCAACCCCATGTGTGCTCCTGAGAGTTCTCAATGGCTGATTTTTCAGAAGTAGATTGCCAGACTTTTTTATTCCCAGATGCTTCTGGGTGGACTTGAACCTCCAACATTTGAATTTGCAGCTAAGCATGTTAACTCTTTGCACCATCAAGGTATTCCTACACTTAGCACAAACCAAACCGAAAACCAAACCTGTTGCCATCAAGTTGATTCTGATTCATAGTGACCCTATGGGACAGAGTAGAACTGCCCCATAGAGTTTCCAAGGAATAGCTGGTGGATTCCAACTGCCGACCTTTTGGTTAGCAGCCAAACGCTTAACCACTGCACCACCATGGCCCCTATACTTAGCACAGTGTTCATTAAATGTGTCTGAGTGTCCAAGAGTGGGATCTCATCCTGCCTGTTTTCAAGAACAGACCAAGTCTGTGTGGGTAAACCGTCCTCTACCAGTACTCTGTTGCAAAAGACCTCTTTAAAGTGTCTAAAACAAAGATGCCACTTTGAGGACTAAGGTGTGCCTGACCCAAACATGGTATTTTCAGTCACCTCATATGCATGTGAAAGCTGGACAATGAGTAAGAAGACCGAAGAATTCATGCCTTTGAATTACAGTGTTGGTGAATAATATTGAATATATCATGGTCTGCCAGAAGAATGAACAAATCTGTCTTGGAAGAAGTACAGCCAGGATGCTCCTTAGAAGCAAGGATGGTAAGACTTCATCTCACATATTTTGGACATGTTATCAGGAGGGTTCAGTCCCTGGAGAAGGACATCATGTTTGATAAAGTAGAGAATCAGCGAAAAAGAGGAAGACCCTCGACGAGATGGATTGACACAGTGGCTGCAACAATGGGCTCAAACATGGCAGCGATTGTGAGGATGGTGCAGGACTGGCCAGTGTTTTGTTCTGTTGTACATAGGGTCGCTATGAGTCAGAGCAGACTGATGGCATTTAACAACAACAACAACCATAGTCGTCTGCTTAAAGTGCGTTGGTTTGTATAACATTTAAGGAGTACAGATGAGAATCTAAGCTAATTTGGTATCTGAATCAAGTTGTTGTTCGTTGCTGTCCAGCCAGTTCGGACTCCTGGTGAACCCATGTATGCAGAGTAGAACTGCTCCGTAGGTTTTTCAAAGCTGTGACCTTTCAGAAGCAGATTGACAGGCTTGTCTTCTGAGGCGTCTCTGGGTGGGTTCAAACCAACAGCCTTTCGGCTAGTAGTCAAGTGCCTAACGGTTTGCACCACTGAAGGACTCCTCATGTAACAGATACATTGTGTTATTTATTGTCACCTATGCTTTCTTAGGAGCCCTGGGTATGCAGTAGTTAAGGTTTGGCTACTAACCAAAAGGTCGCTCGTTCAAATACACCAGCTGCTCATTGGAAACCCTATGGGGCAGTTCTACTCTGTCCTATAGGGTCACTATGTGCCGGAATTGATTCAATGTCAACTGTTTTTTTATTTTTTACGCTTTCTTAAAAAGTTCTGAGGGGAAATAATTTGAACCTGGAGGTCTATACCAAGCTAAGCCATCAGTAAAGTGAGATATTTTAACATATCTATGAAATAATACACTTTACCTTTTATGGGCCACATCAAAGGAAATCATTTAGAGATCTAGCTTTATGTTTCAGCTCCACTGGAAAACCTGCAAGGACAGTCTTTTATATCTTTACTCTTAAAGCAGAGTAGTTGGCAAACATGAAACTGAGTTCCCTGTACTTCTCAGTCACAAGCAGCACATTTCTGGTTAGTTTATAATCCAGGGGAATACTTGATCTTGGAAGTATTTTTTATCTTCCCATACTAGTATATATGTATATATCCCTATCCTAGTATATATGTCTTATTGACACTGATATTGAAAAAATGATAAATGATAAAACATTCATTTAATGGCAGAAAATGACAAGTTAAAATTGTAGTCATTTTATTCCAAAAATAGACTTAAATGTTTTCAAATATAATTATTTCTACACACAAAAGAACTTGTAATGATTATCAGTTTAAATTAGATGATCAAAATACATCTTGCATTTTATGAAATAAAGACAATGCTTTATTCCTGTACTTTGACTACTCTAAAGTGAATTAGGAGGTAATTGCTAGGGAATTGGATTAAATGACCTGCATGATCTCTTCCACTCCACCTTTAGCTGATAAAGTATTAGAATTTTTTTCAAAAGAAAACATGAAGTAATTTAATAGCTATATTGTCAGTTTAATATTATATAGTCAACCTTTAAACATTTTTTAAAAATTCAGAAAAAAACATTCTCCATAAAAATAAAAGTGAAAGGTATTATAATGTTCATTGTATGCACAGTTCTATATACAACAGAAACACTGATCTGACATACTGAGTGAGGAAACTGATAAGCACCAACCTTTAGTGAGTTTACTATAACTGCTAGCTTGGGGACAGAATCTACAAACCTGGCTTCTTGATGGTAAATGAATGTTAAATTGACTATGAAGTAGTACCCAATTCAATGGATCCATATCTATTAAAACATTAATTCGTTCAACATATACTATTTCAACGCAACTGCCATGTTTTATTTTTATCTCATATGATTATCTTTCTGGTTTCACCAGTTAAAGTACCAGAGTGTTATTTTGAAAATGTATCAAATTTCATCAATCCCTGCCTAAAAACTTTCCATATCTTCTCACCACATTTTGAAGAACAGTCAAATTTCTGAGCATGGCCCATTGGCAGATGACAATATACATGTAATTATAACATGATTAAATCACCACTCTGATACAATTTTGAAAGCAAAAGAGTATGTTATTAATAGTTTGTCAATGCAACATGCATTAACTAGGAGTTCCCAGCTACATCAGGATGCATGTTCACACTATCTATGAGACCCTCAATGGTCTGACCCCACATCACCCTTGTTCATCAATCTCCAGTCACACTGATCTTCGCTCTGCTCATTAAACATGTTGAGCCATATTTTCTGCATTTTCACACATGCTGTTACACATGACTTCCACAAGGATGTCTCCCTCCATATCATAGTACTTTCCTTTTGAAACCTGTTCAAATGCCACTTCTCTTTTCATTGCTTCTTCACCCTCTATAAAACTTGGCATGGTAGGTAGTGGTGACCTGGCTCACACCTGCTTCTCTGGGTTCATCTCTAGTTATTCTTTTCAATACCCACCATGATGTATTAATTACCCCTGTCTCTAATTCTCAATGATTGAGCCAAACCAAACATTTTCACTTTCCTCAATGGATCACAATGCTTTGAGTCTCAAAATTTGCTTATGCGGTCCTTTCTTATACCATGCCTTCTACTCCCACATGATTGCTTGGTAAACCTCTAGTCCTCTAAGTCCCAGCCCAAGTGAATCCCTCCATGACACCTTCCCTAACACCAGGCTGTGTTTATGGCATCATTGACACCATTGTTTGACCCATGTACCGTATTACACTTCACTATGTGTTTAAACATCTCTCCTCTTTACTGTACTGTGAGCTCATAGAATCAGGGAACTTGGCATGTAAACCTTTGATTCCCTACATGTAGGCATTGGGTCTAGTACAAAACTGATCATGAATGACAGTATGTCATCAGAGGTTAAGGGCTTGGGCTATGGACATCCACATCTTGTTGCTGTTGTCAGTTGACATCGAGTTGGCTACAACTCATGCGGACCCCATGTACAACAGAATGAAAAATTGTCTGGTCCCGCACCGTCTTCATGATCGTTGGTATGCTCGAGTCAATTGTTGTAGCCTCTGTGTATTTGGAGTGCATTCCAATCTACAGGGGTCATACTCCAGCACTATATCAGGTAGGTTTTCATTGGCTAATTTTTGAATGTAGGTCACCAGGCCTTTATTCCTAGTCTGTCTTAGTCTGGAAGCTCTACCAAAAGCTGTCCACTATGGGCATTTAAATACTGGTGGCATAGCTTCTGGCATCATAGCAACACAAGCCACCACAGTCTGACCAACTGACATAAAGGTGTTTGGGACAAGGTTCTAATTCTATCCTAGCACTACATCACTGTGTGGTCTTTGTCCAAGTATTTAAACTCTCAAAGCCTCAGTTTTCTCATCTGTAAAATAAGGATAATACAAATGCTTCATAGGGTTACTGTAATAATTAATTAACATTCTCATTACCCATTGCCATCAAGTCGATTCTGACTCATAGAGACCCTATAGCACAGAGTAGAACAGCCCCAATAGAGTTTCCAAGGCTGTAATCTTTATGGAAGGAGACTACCACAGCTTTCTCCCACAGAGCAGCTGGTGGGATCAAACCACCCACCTGTTGGTTAGCAGCCGAACACTTAACCACTGCACCACCAGGGCTCCTATTAAATAACATAGGCTATATGAATCACTTGACATAGTACTTGGCACATTATAAGAGCTCAATAAACATCAGCTACTCTGCTTACTGCTACTATCATATCTCCTAATATTTGTTGAATGGTTAAACAAATGAGTTCAGTTACCCCTCAGAGATGAGTTTCACCTGGCAGGTTTTTCTGAGGTTAGTGTGCAACTGAAAACAGGCAGCCAGAACATAGTTGGGTATGCATGATACGAAGGTAGGAAAAAGGAAGGAAATGGTGAGTATGGAGTATTCATTAACATGGAGTGGTTTAAAAGCATGTACTGGAGTAGAGCCATTCATGAATGGCTCAGTAGGTCATCTTCTCCTCACTGTTTCCCAGAGCAATAATAACACTTCTAACTTAAATCCATATGTCAGTGTAAACATTCTTAGGCAATTTTCAATGGATGTAAACGCAATTGTTCTTGATGCCCCCACCAAATAATTTACTTTAGTGGTAGACAGACATGGTGATATATATATGTTTTTTATATAGATGAAGCTTTTTTTTTCTCTGAATTTCCATAGACCACGTATAGATTTCGCTGTTGTTGTCAACCTGCCCTGAAATTGATTGAAATAATAGGAAAGGAAAAATTAAACATATCACTGCATCTGTCAGTGACTCAGTGGCAAGAATCTTGTCAGCATGGATAGAAGGATAGGTGGATAGAAGGATGGATGGATGGATGGATGGATGGATGGATGGATGGATGGGGAGATCTGATTTAGAATCCTCCTTCCAGTGACTCTCACTTAGCCATTTAATGTTTCTAAATCTTGGTTTCTTCACGATTTCCCCCACTTTTAGGAATCAGCCTTATATAAAGCCTTGAGAAATAAGCAAACAAAGAAAATGTGAAAGTGCCTTGAGAAGTTAAAAGTGGTACAAAAATATAGCCAGATCTTTTATTATTAAATTCTGGACCTTTAAAATTAGAGATTGAGTCACTTTGTACTTCCTAGCGTGCAGGAGAGTTATTTTCCAGACTGAAAGTTCTCAAACTGTGTTGTGCAAACTACTCTTTCTGAAGCGGTGAAGTTTGGGAGCCTTTTTATCTATTTTGCATACACCCCACTCTGGCAAGCAATTGTTAAGCTTGTAATGGAAAGCTAAGCAGTTTATTGCAGGTGGCAGTTAGCAAGCTTGAAGCTTATTCTCGCAACGGAACATGAGTAGTGACCCTGTGGAAGTCCTAAAGGATTTCAGAGGAGCTATTTCAGGGATCAATGGCAGTTCCATTACTGTTTTCATGGTTAATCAATGGAGCACACACTGACACACCGTGGTTCCCAGATACATGGCAGTGTCCCCACAACTGCATAAGAGGAGTGTGCTCTGGAGGAAAGGAGGGATCTCAAAGCCTGCAGTAAGAGGACGAGCATTGCTTAGTAAATTCTCTTCTGCCACAGCAAAGGACATCTACGGCTCAGCATGTTTTATTTCAGTACCCAGGGAAGATTAAAACAGAACTGATGATACATTTGGCAACAAATTTCACTGTTCTTTAGTGTGGTTGAATAATGTATCTGTCATATTTGAAAATTCAAGAGCCTTGCTTTAAAGAATAAAAATCAATGAAACCAAAAATTAGGTACATTTTAAACATCACTAAAAGTGTTTAACAGTCTTTGCCTTTTTTCCTCTCTCATAACATCTTGGAATGTAAATCTTCAATATATATTTCAACAAGGAAGAAAAGATACTACCTTAAAAAGTATCAGCATGAAGAATCTCTTATATTCTGACTCATATCCATTTCAATTATCATACCATTTGCTGTGGAGATTAATATTTGTTAATTATGTAGAGAATGTCATGTTCCTACATAATAATAATATTTTCTATAAAGTTTGCTATTCTAAATTCTTAATTATGTCTTTTAGAATCTAGTATGAAATAACCCTAGAAATAAATATTTTTGTCCTATATTCTATATTTTTTTCTTCAGTAATTTCAGCCTATAGTTTTGGTGGAATACCTAGAACCTTTAAAATGAAGTTTTTTCTCTTACTGCTTCGTTTCTTTTGTCCTGAAACTTACCTGATGCATGGACAATATTTTGAGAGCCAGCTAAGACAGCCTAGACCTATTGCTGAGGCTCTTACCAATAAGAGTGTAAATTGTTCTGTTAATGTCATAATCATATGTGTTCAGCAGATTATTTACTTTCTGTTTAAATAGATGATGATGATGATGTGTGTGTTTGTGTAGGTGAGAGACAGGAAATTTTACTAATAATTTTTAAACCCTTACTATGTGTCAAACAAAGTCCCTGGATGGTGCAAATGGTTAAGTGCTTGGCTAATAACCAAAAGGTTGACAGTTGGAATCCACTCAGAGCCGCCTTGGAAAAAAGCCTGGTGATCTACTTCCAAAAGATCATAGCCATTGAAAACCTTATGAAGCACAGTTCTGTGAAACACACGAAGTCACGATGAGTCAGAATTGACTCAACAGCAACTAGTTATGTGCTAAATACTGTGCTGTATATTTATATATATTCTTTAAGATTCTCAAAAGCATCTTAAGAGGTGGGTATTACTATTATGCCTATTTCATAGTTTAGGGAATTGAGACACAGAGAGGGAAATTAATTTACTCAGATAGCTATGAATGTAAAATTGTGAGTTGAACCCTTAGATCTCAAGGTTTTTACACTATGCTATTCAAACCGAGGAAATCATTGAACTCTAGACCTCGGCTCTCAGAATGAAGTTTATTGAGTGTCAGCAATTCATGCTGAGTTAAACCAACAACAATGTTCGTAAGCAAAATTAAATAAAGCGCCTGCTTTGATTACTTAAAACAAAGGTTGGCGAACTTTTTTTCTGTAAAGGGAGAAAGAGTAAATATTTTAGGCTTTGCAGGACATATGGTCTCTGTCACAGCTACTTATCTCTGACCTTGAAGTGTGAAAGCAGCCATAGCCTATATGTAAATAAAATAGTGTGGCTATGTTACAATAAAACTTTATCAAACAGACAGTGAACGGGACTTGGGCCATGAGCCATTGTTTGCTGGCCTCTGATTTAAAGCATTTGTTGGTGGTATCAAAGATGGTCATCACGTCATAACCTTCCACTATTATTCATAAAAGCGTGATCTGGTTTAAGCAGTATTTTGAAATTTGAATCATTAGCAAGATATGATAACTTATTTAAGGATATAAATGGGGGGGGAGATATTTCATACTAGACATTAAAGCAAAATCAGACATACATTAATAGAATTTTGATGTTGAAAGAAAGGCAAGAGGTCATTTTATTTCAAACCATTTAGTTTTGGGGAGAGGAAATTCAGCTCTTCTTAGGGATTGAGTAGCAGAGATGTGACCAGACTTCTGGCCTGAAGAATTCTTACCATAACACCACATGACTGTTTATTTCCCATTTTACAGCTGCACACATTTAGCAACATCTGGTCTGAGATTTAGGGATTAAGAAATGTGAGATTTGTAACAAGAGTTACTATGTAAAAAATCATCAAATCTGTGTATTATTATTATTATTAGTAATATTATTAGTTTGCCCTACTACAACTGTTCTTTGCCCAAAATCTCAAAATGAGTAATTAACTAGCTTAGTATTGCAATTGATATTCCTCTGTATATGTTTCTTCAATCATTCCACAAGATGAAATGACACAAGAAAACCTTCCATAGAACTTCTGGAGCTATCACTTGACCTGAGATAGCATCTAGAGTGGGCAATAATTGATCTCTATCTTTCTACACTGATTGCTTCTCTCAACCAACTTGATTGGAAAGTTGGCTTCCATAGTGTGAACGTCTCCTAAGACTAACCAAGGCCAGCGATTGGAAGAATAGAGAAGACTGGTGAATATATTCATTTATCACCCATTTATTCAATAAATATTCATTGATTGCCTCTGGATAATTCCCAATCTCAGTACTAAAAAACAAAGTGAAGAAGCTTGCCAGGGCTTCTAGTCAACTGCTCAGCTAGGAAATAAGAAAGTAAAGACCACAACCTGGGATTGTAAAAATTAAACCTATTGTAAGCTTTGTAACTTCTCTGCATTTTCTACTTTTGTGTCATATCTATTTCCCTATGTTGATTATTACTTAAATCTTCACAATAGAAAGCCCTATGTGTTGTGTTTCAGAGCAACAGGAAAGCAGGGAGCTGAGTCAGTGTAGTTTTCCTCTATCATAGATAAGACACTGTTATCCTTTCCATACACAGAGTGCTTTACAATTTGCAAAATGCTTACTTATATTTTACATATTATTTACTATTTGAATAATGACACCATTAAGGAGTTCCTGGGTGGAGCAAATGGTTAAGCACTCAACTACTAACTGGAGGGTTGGTGATTCAAACTCACCCAGAGGAACCTCAGAAGACAGGCCTGGTGATCTGCTTCTGAAAGGTCACAGCCTTGAAAACTCTGTGGAGCAGTTCTGCTCTGCACCCATGGGGTCGCCATGAGATGGAATGACTCAACAGTAACTAAAGAAAACAACTAGGTAAGCGAGGAGTTGTTACCTATTTTTCAAACAAATACATTGATGCTTGAAGAAAATTCAAAATTATAAATTGGTAGCCTGAATTTTTCAACCCCTGCGT
The DNA here is from genome assembly GCF_000243295.1 of Trichechus manatus latirostris. Lineage (NCBI taxonomy): Eukaryota > Metazoa > Chordata > Mammalia > Sirenia > Trichechidae > Trichechus > Trichechus manatus. The sequence goes on from NW_004444212.1 coordinate 2,010,087, forward strand.
GGGATTTATTTGGCCTGAAAAAACTAAAAACCAAACCCCATTTCTGTCGAGTCTATTCTCATAGCAACCCTACAGTACAGAGCAGAACTGCTCCATAGGGTTTCCAAGGAGCAGCTGGTGGATTTGAACTGCTCTTAACCACTGTGCCAACAGGGTTCCTATTTGGCCTAAAGAGGTTTTTTTTTGTTTTGTTTTTTTCTTTTTTTAAAGCTTTTCTTCTTATTTTTCAAATTTATAATTTTTTTAAGAAAGTAAATAAGCACACATTAGACAATTTAAAAGTATAAAAATATATTAAATAAAAACAGCTCTTTCCCCTTTTTGCCACTCCCCCAATTCCCAATCTACGGGATGCCAACATCTTAGTTATTCATTGGGATCTACATTCACACAAGTATGTGTATTTTGTTTCACCTTAATCTTATAAATCATTTTTTATCTGTACATGTGGAACTATCTCCTTATTTTATGAAGTTACTACCATATTTTATTTAACCAGTTACTTGTGGATAGACATTTATTTAATATCCAGTAATTTGCTATTACAAAAAATGCTGTAGAGAATATACCAGTATAGATTCAATTTTGCACGTAAGCATAAATCAGAGAACAAATTCCTAAAAACAAAATTTGAGTTAACAAAGATAAATCTCTTAAATTTCCAAAGTTATTATCATAGAGATTTAAAAATTATATATCCTATGATTTCTTCTAATAACTGTATGAGTTTTTTTTTTTTTTTTAATTTAAAATGCAACAAGGGTTAGTTTTGGTGTAAGAAGTAAGTTTGTATTCAGCTTTACTTAAATACTTATTTTATGAGACTACTCTGCTTTCACAAAACCATTTATTAAATAATTCATGTTTTCTCCACCGATACTCAACGTCACCTGTAGGGCAGCCTAAAGTAGTTCAACTTTTGGGACACTGTATTAGGTCCCTATGGCTCCTAGAACAAATTATCACAGACTTGGTGACTTAACACAACACAAATCTATTATCTTATAGTTCTGGAGGTCAAGTCCAAAATGGGTCTCTCTGGGCTATAAAAGTTAAGGTGTCCACACAGCTTCATTCCTTTCTGGAGACTTGAGGGGAGAATCCATTTTCTGGCCTTTCCCAGCCTGTGGAGGGTGCCTGCATTCCTAGGCTGGTGGTTCCCTCCCATCTTCAAAGCCAGCAATGGCCAGTTGAGTCTTTCTCACATTGCATCACTCTGATTCTCTCTTCCTCCCTCCTCAGTTTTTCAAGGACTTTTGTGATTACAGTGTACCCACCTGGATAATCCAGGGTAATGTTCCTTATTTTAGGATCAGCTGATTAGCAACCTTAATTCCGTCTGCAACCTTAACTCCACTTTGCCTTAGAATATAATATGTCTACAGGATCTGAGGTTTAGAATGTTGACATCTTTGGGGGGAGGGTCATTATTTTGTCTGTGAGAGACACTACTATTTTTGTCTGATAACTAATTGATTCCCTCATCTTGAAATAAATTTTTTTGTTTATTTATTAATAACTATATCCCATTGTTGATTGTCTGTAACAGTTTTCCCTGGAACAGTTGATGTCCAATCATTCTGTAGCTTAAAATTAAAAACTTTTCGATAAACTATATCTCTACATATGTTTTCTCTACTTCATTGGTTCAACCTTTCTCTTTTGAGCCACTAATCACATATATATTAAATTGTATTTGTTTGTCTTCCATATCTCTCAAATCCTTTTAAAGTGTCTTCATTTGTCTTCCTTTGCTGCTATGTCCCTTACAGAGCCCTGGTGGTGTAATGGTTAAGATCTCAGCTGCTAACCAAAAGGTTGGCAGTTCAAATCCACCAGCAGCCTCTTGGAAACACTATGGGACAGTTCTGCTCTGTCCTATAGGGTTGCTATGAGTCAGAACCAACTCTATGGCAATTAATAACAACATGTCCCTTACTGTGTTTCAGTAGTTATATTGTTATTGTTTCTACTTCTTTCTTTTATTTTGTTAAATTGTATTTTTTTTTTCTCCTTCTATTATCTTTCCTTTAAGTACTTGTATCTCTGCTTTGAGGTATTTGACTGAGTTCATGATGATACGGTGCCAATTATTTTCTGGTAGTTTTTGTTTTTTATTTCATCGTATGTTTTTCCTGTTCTTTTTTTTGTGCCTTTGAATAGATCTTATACTGGTTACTTTTGGATCCTTGCTCACTTTTGAATGAGATGAGTTTTTTTAGACAAGCAGAAAAATGATTTTTTCCCTCATTAACTATTTATTGAATATTCTCCTGGGGAGGAGCATTCTGGACTAGCGAAGTTTCTCCATGATTCACAGTAAAATTTCTTATTATACAGGGTCATGAGTGTGTTCACATGTGGGTATATTAGAATGGTTTTAGTCTTTGTTTCTCTTCAGTCAGTTGCACACTTCCTTAAAATTCAGAGCCTCTCACTTCACCTGTGTCAGAGGTTACTTGCTATAAAATAATGCATCTAGAGGTGTTCTTATTTATGCATACTGCTTCTTATTAGTAATAAATGAGTCAACAGTCTAAAAAATATCCCATCACCAATCATCAAAAAATTATTGATTTGATCCTTCAAGGCAAATCCCCTACTTTAGAGAACTATTCTCCTTGAGGTTTGTTTGGTAACATCCACAGACACAGGTTTCCAAGTTTCCTTAAGATGTCTTCCCATGCTCTTTTTTTTCCCCTCCACTGCTTCTGAAAGCTGTTTCTTATATAAGGTATAGATATCCCTCAATTTCTTCAAAAATGAACCAGTGGTTTTATTTATGAAGATAAGTAACCAATGTGGGTAGGATACCTACCATATATTGGTTTAGTCAACCTCGTGAACAAACCTCATTCAGTAAGGTAATTCAGGATATCAGAACTTGCATATTAGTGTTTGAAGCCTCTATAATGCTGCTTCTGGGCATGCTGTTTTGCTCATCATTTAGTATTCTTTCTTAAAGTTGAGTAAATATGGCTCTGGGTAAGTCTGTTTTGCCTTGTGAGTTTTATTGAAAAACCTGAACCTCAGTTTCCGGTTTTGCATTTTCAAATTATAAGTCTCAACAGTATTTACAAATTTAAATTTGCATACTTTCTACATCTTTTTCCACAGTCTCCACTGCTCCCTACTGTCGGCTCCCTCCACTACTCCCTTCCAGGTCAATTACATTCACGTATATTATCTTAGAGAAGAGAAGACATTTGAGTTGGCAACCTCTAATTAAGTTTCACACCAATAGTAAATAGTGAAGTGTGTTCTTCAATCGGTATCTTTTGACTGCAAATTGCTCTTTTTTTCCAATGAAAGTTACCTTCCATATAATTCTAGTTATAAAGTTTATATTCTTTTATACTACTAAGTCAAGACTAGATGTTTAGTTTCAAACTAGACTTCTGTTTTTGTAATATAACAACTGTGCATTCTTCTAACATAATTTCCTCTTCTAATATTTTATATTTTTTCAATCATGGTGATATTAGATACTTTTTTTCTCTTAGAGGAATAATCAAAACAAGATCTTACCACAACCTCAATAACAAAGTGACCAACATTATTAGCAGAGGCAGTGGCAGTAGTCTTTAAATGGCACATTCTTTGTGGAAGCATAACCGGTTCACCTTTCCTCCGTGTAGCAGAGACCCATGAAGAACTTCTACAAGGTTAATTACTGGCAGTGATGGAGAAGAACATTATGAATTAAACCATAAATAAAAATTCAACTTATAGGGTGTGTGTGCAGTTCATTTATGGATGCTAGTTAGGTAGGTCCAGATTAAAGTATATCATTGCATTTGTGTTTCATACTATATGCATTAATGGAGTGATCTCATGTTAAAAACATAATAAAATTATAAAATATTGTTTGTGTTTATGTTTTATCACCTTCTTCAGGACTGTTCCTGGTTAAAGTGCTGAATGTTTATAAGTTTTCAAGGATTTCTCCTTTTGTGTGGTAATGAAATTACAAACTGATGCTATGAATCTTTGAACTATCATTCAAAATTTGAATGTTCCAAATCAGTTATAGACAGGATAAAATGGCAAATTTAGACTCATTTTTTGAGTTTCCCAGAAAAATTCTTTTAAATTAGAGCAGCATACTGCTAAGAAAATATTTATCTTTGAATTAGCTATACCTAGATTTCTCCAGTATGTCAACTACATTTTATCATTTCATCAGAGTACTCGAGATCTTCCCCACACTGCTATTCCCAAGTGTCTTTGTACCATGAATTCAATAATAAAGTTTATTTAAAATATACATACATTAATTTTAAAAATTGCAAATCATCAAATATACAGAAGAAAATACAAAATTTGTATTCTACCATTCAGAGATAACCATTATCAATAACTTTTTAATGTATATGTAAATGCTGTCTATGTAATAATGGGCTAGATTATGTATAGGGATAAATCATCCTTGAAATCCCAGTGGCTTAACACAACACTAGTTTAGTTCTTCTCTCACACAAAATGCCCTGTAACTCTCCAAGGGAGCTATTCTCACGAGTTGGCCCCCGTGATCCCAGTTGCTTCCTTCTTGTGGCTCTCCATCTCCACATGTGACCACTGAATGCCACAGCAGGGGAGAAAACACATGGAGAATGATACCCACTTCTATGCTTTATCTTATAAGTGACATATTACTTCAGTTCCCAGCTGTTTGGTCAGGATTACCAAATTGCCCTGCCTTACGGCAAGAGGTCCGGGGAATATTGGTGATCCTTCGGCAATTTAGTGAGCACTAAGTGTCTGCCATATTCTAGAAATAGTCAATTTTAACCAAACTCATGTTATGATCTATGTATTCTTGAATGAATTAATGAATAAGTTAACCTGATTGAAAATTAAACAGTATTCTGAAGTAGAGTCACCTGTTGTATTTCCAGTATTTTATTTATTTTGTTTCCTACTTATTTCTCATATCTTAATGTAAGGGGACATTGGTGGTTCGGTGGTAGAATTCTTGTCTTCCTTGTGGGAGATCCAGGTCCAATTCCCAGCCAATCACCTCATGCATAGCCACCAACTGTATGTCAGTGTGGGCTTGTATGTTGCTGTGATGCTGAACAGATTTCAGTGGAGCTTCCAGACTAAGAAGAAATGCCTGGTGATCTACTTCCAAAAATGAGCCAGTGAAAACGCTATGAGTCCAATGTGTTCAATCCACAACCAATTATGGGGATGGCACAAGATACGGCAGCATCTCATTCCATTGGGCATGGGGTCCTTACAAGTTGAGGAGTGATAGATGGCAGGTAATAACAATATCTTAACATAAGAAATAGCATTTTTATGAGCTTTATTTTGTATAAGTTGTTTTGAACACTTTTTTTAATGTTTTCCTTAGGAAAATTTCAAAAATTGTGATTATACACTCAAATTTCATTGAACTCTAACCAAAAATTTCCATCCCTCATCCTGAAGAGCATAGATTGTAAGGTTCCCACTTGCGACTGTTCTTTAGCAAACTTTCCAAGATCCTGGTAACTAATTTCCCTCAAATGCTATAAACCCATTGCCATTGTGTCATGTCCAACTCATAGCAATCCTACGGGACAGATTAGAACTGCCCCATAGAGTATTCAAGCTACAGTCTTTACAGAAGCAGACTGCCACATCTTTCTCTGACGGAGTGGCTGGTGGGTTCGAACTGCTGATCTTTTGACTAGCAGCTGAGCCCTTAACCACTGTGCGACCATTTATCTACATCATGTAATAAAGTGATTGTTAGAGGATGACTTTTTTTTCTTCATTTATGATTTCCATGAGGAAGAATTTGCCCTAAACATCATCCTGAAGATGAAGAGGAAACCTGTCTCTATTTGAATTTACCCAGCTGGTAAGTTTGAAAAGAATATCTGTGTGTGTGTGTGTGTGTGTGTGTGTGTGTTTTGTTTTGTTTCTTGGTTTAATTCAGCCATTTTTCCTCTTGGAAGTGAGCCTTCTCAGGGAAAGCATACATTTGCTTACCTGCTGCAAATACCACTCCAAGGTGGGCTGGACATGCTCCCTTGTCCTTTCCTCCCCCAGAGCCACTAACCATCCTTGTCCAATCTTCTGAGAAACTTGCAGACTGTCTGTTTAGACTGCACCAAATGGGCAAGCTTCTCTGAGGGATGAATAGGGAATAAAGGAACCATGCTACCCCCTCATGATCCTTGGCTTGTCACTTCTCCAAAAGCCCATTCCTTAATCCTTACTGTGTGATTGTTATGGATTGAATTGTGTCCCCCAAAAATGTATGTCAACTTGGCTAGTCCATGTTTCCCAGTACTGTGTGGTTGTTCTCCATTTACTTATCTGGTGTAATTTTCCTATGTGTCGTATGTAGTGCGTACTATGATTTTGAAGATTTTAAGGCAGGTTCTTAGTGAGAAAGAGAGGGATGATTAATTACTAACATCTGACATAGGTGTCAGGGAAGAGTGGTGGCATATTTCTGATGTTACTTGCCCACTCTAGGACAGAGCTTTTCACATCCCTCATCACCAAAGTCAGGGTAGTAGATAAAGACTGACTCAGGATTGACATTTGAGGTTCTCCACCTTGAATGAATATTATAATCATCTGGGATCTTAATAATATACCAGTGCCCATTCTTCACCTCAGATCTAATTAAACTCATAATCTAATTGAACTCAAGGGCGATAGTATGGTTATACAGTTATGTAATTCTTTGAGCCTGTGTGCCTATGAAATTAGAGTGAGTAAAAATAATTCATCCCTCTTAGGGTTGTTTTGAAAATTAAATTAGAAACACTTTGTAAACTGTTTTAGAAATATTATGTGTTTTTTATCTATTTGACATGTTTGATTATATAATCAAACATTATAGTTAAACGCCAAAATATTTGACTTGATAGTAATAGACATAGATGTAATTTCTCTGAATTATTAATTAGAGGTCTATGGCCAAATACCAGTATCAAATAAATTAAAGTCAAATACTCCCCCCAAAATCTGAAAGATTATGCTCCTGGGACACATGTAGAATTCTCCTTTGTGGAATTTCACATGTTATTAGAAAAATAGGGCTGGGTTACTGAAGATAATAAAAAACTTATGAAATTCTTTAGAAATATTTTTTTCTTCAATTTTGTGAACCAACAAAACAGAAGAACGTTATAAGAGTAATAATGGATACTAAACAAATATAAATAACATCACTATGGGTTGGAATTGACTTGACGATGAGTTTGGTTTTTTAGTTTTACCTTCTATGGTCTCCTGGGTCTATAACATTAAATTGTATCAATCTTGCTTGCCAGTATATAGATCATACTCAGCAGCATGCCTGATTTGTTGTAAGTAGTCAATAAATATGTGTTGAATGAATGGATACATGAATGGATTTGTTGGCATTACGGATTTTCCTCTTCCATGTTGGGACACAATTCTCTATGAGTCTCTTGTATTTCTGCATAGTGTGCAAGCAGAATCAAGGCCTTTCCTTTGCTGTGGACTATCTTTTTAAGGATGTTTGTATAGTGAACAGCCTTGGAAAACAGTGATAGTGTCTCCCTCTGGAGCAAAAGGGAACTTGTAACTTCTAGTAAAATAAATATGGCATTTCCCTTCTGAGCAAAGTGCAGCCATAAGTACTGTTCATTTTCTAAGATTCAGGATCTCTAAGCTTGGGGTAGAAGAGTGAGCACTTCCAGCACTGCATCTATTTGTTGAAAAATCTCAATTTGTATTCTATCATTCCCTGGAGCCTTGTTTTTCACCAATGCCTTCAGTGCAGCTAGGACTTCTTCCTTCAGTACCATCTGTTCCTGATCTTATGCTACATCTTGAAATGATTGAATGTAGAATAATTCTTCTTGGTACAGTGACTGTGTGTATTCCTTCCATTTTCTTTTGATACTTCCTGTGTCGTTTAATATTTTGCTTGTAGAATCCTTCAATATTGCAAGTCGAGGCTTGAATTTTTTCTTCAGTTCTTTCAGCTGGAGAAATGCCAAGCATGTTCTTCCCTTTTGGTTTTCTAAACTCTTTTACTTCATCATTTCTTCCTTTTGCTTTAGCTATTCTACATTCAAGAGCAAGTTTCAGAATCTCTTCTGACATCCATTTTGGTCTTTTCTTTCTTTCCTGTCTTTATGATGACCTCTTGCTTTGTTCATGTATGATGTCCTTGATGTCATTCTACAACTCTCTGGTCTTCAGTCATTAGTGTTGAATTCATCAAAGCTATCCTTAAGATGGTCTCTAAGTTCAGGTGGGGTATACTTAAAGTCATACTTTGGCACTCGTGGACTTGTTCTAATTTTCTTCAGCTTCAACTTGAACTTGTATGCGAGTAATTGATGGTTTGTTCCGCAGTTGGCCCCTGGCCTTGTTTGGACTGATAATATCGAGCTTTTCTAACGTCTCTTTCCACAGATGTAGTCGATTTGATTCCTGTGTATTCCACCTGGTGAGGTTCACGTGTATAGCCCTCATTTATGTTGTTGAAAAAAGGGTATTTGCAATGAAGAAGTTGTTGGTCTTGCAAAATTCTGTCACATGATCTCCAGCACTGTTTCTATCACCAAGGCCACATTTTCCAACTACTGTTCTTTCTTCTTTGTTTCCAACTTTCAATTCCAATCACCAGTAATTATCAATGCATCTTGATTGCATGTTTGATCAATTTCAGACTGCAGAAGTTGGTAAAAATCTTCAGTTTCTTCATCGTTGGCCTTAGCGGTTGGTGCATAAATTTGAATAATAGTCATATTAACTAGTTGTCCTGTAGGTATATGGATGTTATGCTACCACTGACAGCATTGTACTTGAGGATAGATCTTGAAATGTCCTTTTTGATGATGAATGTGACACCATTCCACTTCAGTTTGTCATTCCAAGCATAGAAATTTGGAAGACAGCTATCTGGTCAACTGACTGGAAAAAAACCATATTTGTGCCCATTCCAAAGAAAAGTGATCCAACAGAATGCAGAAATTATCAAACAATGTCGTTAATATCACACACAAGTAAATTTTTGCTGACGATCATTTAAAAGCAGTCACAGCAGTGCATTGACAAGGAGCTGCAAAGAGTTCAAGCTGGATTCAGAAGAGGATGTGGAACAAGGGATATCATTGCTGATATCAGATGGATCTTGACTGAAAGCAGAGATACCAGGAAGATTTTACCTAACTATGCAAAGGCATTTGACTCTGTGGCTCATAACAAATTATGCATGACATTGGGAAGAATGGGAATTCCAGAACATTTAATTGTGCTCATGAGAAACTTGTACATGGAACAAGAAGCAGTCATTCGAACAAAACAAAGGGATACTGTGTTGTTTAAAATCAGGAAAGGTGTGCAACAGGGTTGTATCCTTTTGCCACGCTTATTCAATCTGTATGCTGAGCAAATAATCCAGGAAACTGGACTATATGAAGAAGAACACTGCATTAGGATTGGAGGAAGACTCATTAACAACCTGTAATATGCAGATGACACAACCTTGCTTGCTGAAAGTGAGGAGGACTTGAAACACTTACTGATGAAGATCAAAGACTATAGCCTTCAGCATGAATTTCACCTCAACACAAAGAAAATAAAAATCCTCACAGCTGGACCAATAGCAACATCATGATAAATGGAGAAAATATTGAAGTTGTCAAGGATTTCATTGTACTTGGATCCACAATTAACACCCATGGAAGCAGTAGTCAAGAAATCAAGCAACCCACTGCATTGGGCAAATGTGCTGCAAAAGTTCTCTTTAAAGTGTTAAAAAGCAAAAATGTCACTTTAAGGACTAAGGTGTACCTGACCCAAACCATGGTGTTTTCAATTGCCTTATATGCATGCGAAAGCTGAACAATGAATAAGGAAGACTGAAGAAGAATTGATGCTTTTTAATTACGGTTTTGGTGAAGAATATTTAATATACCATGGACTAACAAAAGAACAAAAAAAAATCTGTCTTGGAAGAAGGACAGCCAGAATGCTCCTTAGAAGCAAGGATGGTGAGACTTCGTCTCACATACTTTGGAAGTGTTATCAGGACAGACCAGTCCCTGGAGAAGGACATCATGTTTGGTAAAGTAGAGGATCAGCAAAAAAGAGGAAGACCCTCAATGAGACAGACTGACACAGTGGCTGCAACAATGGCCTCAAGCCTGACAATGATTGTGAGGATGGCACAGGACTAGACAGTATTTCGTTGTAGGGTTGCTATGATTTGGAACCAACTGGAAGGCACCTAACAACAACAACAACAAACTTGAGGTTCCTCTATTATAGTGTAATATACTGTCTATGCAAGTATCATCTGGCCCTTCTCATGTCTCCCTGTGGTAATTTTGTTTATGGAACTGTCTTAGTTATCTAGTGCTGCTATAACAGAAATACCACAAGTGGATGGCTTCAACAAACAGAAGTTTATTCTCTCACAGTCTAGTAGGCTAGAAGTTCAAATTCAGGGCACCAGCTCCAAGGGAAGACTTTCTCTTTCTTTCACTCTGGAGGAAGGTCCTTGTCATCAATCTTCCCCCAGACTAGGAGCTTCTCTGCCCTGGCATCCCGGATCCAAAGGACACACTCTGCTCCTGATGGAACCCCGGATCCAAAGAACACACTCTGCTCCTGATGTGCTTTCTTGGTGGATGAGGTCCTCCACTGTCTGCTCGATTCCCTTTCCTTTTATCTCTTGTAAGATAAAAGATGATGCAGACCACACCCTAGGGAAACTCCCTTTGCATTGGATCAGGGATGCAACCTGAATAAGGATGTTACATCCCACCCTAATCCTCTTTAACATAATCTAATCTTGCCGCATTAACCATAAGCAGAGATTAGGATTTACAACACATAGGAAAATTACATCCATCACAAAATGGAGGACAACCACACAATACTGGGACTTATGGCCTAACCAAGTTGACACATATTTCTGAGGGACACAATTCAATCCATGACAGGAACTGACATTAAAAAATGCTGAGACTTTGTCTACTATTATTGCTGAGAATAATAAATTGTCTTTTATCTCTGATCCAGAAGTTCAGTGTCTTCTACTGCATCCATATGACTGAGGCAGACTAATTTGTTAGCTCGCAAGTGGGGTAAAATAGCAGCATCTCACAGTTCTTGACATACTACAGTTGAAAAAGGGAACTATAATTCCTGTTTTTTTTTTTTTTCTGGTGGAAAAATATGCAAAACACTAGATATATTTTTTGTGCATCCAATTCAAATTCCAGTGTCTTAAGATTTTATTATTTACTACTGATCCCTGCCCCTTAAAGCTTATGACCCAGAGATCAAATTATTAAAACACCTGTCATGAGATTCTCATCTCTCTCCTTTATAAGATATATATAGTCTGGATTTCATTTCCTATTGAGGACTTCCACTTCTCCTATGTCAGACAAGCTTGTAATAGACCAGCATTCCCACCACCAATGAAGAAAGGGAAGGAAAAGCCCAAACACTTAAGACATCTGTTCAAAGATAACACGAAAGCATTGAGGACTTGAGAGATGAAGTCTCAGAAAGAAGAAATATGCAGACATGAGCTGAAATTTGATGTCACATTTTTGCCTTGAGGATTTCCTAATTTGAAAGGAGTAGCAGCTGAGAGTCTGGTCAGTGAAGAAGTGCTACAGCAAAGAAGCCAAGGAGAAAGTAGTGGTTGAGTCGTGGTTAAGCAGACGTTCAAGCAGTCTTCTGGGATTAAGGGGCAAAAATTGCAGTTAAAAGGGGAAGGGCCTGACAAACACGAGTTTTTAAATAGCCTTTTGGAGAATAAATCTCAGGTTTGAATCAATTCATTCTCAGACTTGTTTGAGGTGATCTGTACCTACTTTGGAGTCCCTAATTGGTGCAAACAGTTAAGTGATTGACCGTTCAAACCCGCACAGAGGCACCTTCAAAGAAAGACCTGGTGATCTGCTTCCAAAAGGTCACAACCTTGAAAATTCTATAGAGCACAGCTTTATTCTGCAACACACGGGCTCCCTACAAGTTGGCATCAACTCAAGGGCATCTGGTTTGGTACCTACTTTAGCTATTTGCCAGAACCAAAACAAAATCCTCTGGGGAGGAAGATAACATAATTGAAAGTGTTAGATTAGCTCTACATTTTTTGTACAAGTATCTGGAATTCAATTTTAAAAATACTTGGTATACCATAGATAAGACCAAATGTCAGAAAACTACAAGAAAGCAAAACATAATAGAAAAGATATTCAAATACTGGATTCATCAAATGGACTGGGAAAAAAACAAACCAAAAACAAATTGAAAGTTTAGCATAAAATTACAATATGCAGGAAAGAATTCTGTTTCTTAATAACTACACAGGCTCATAGGACAGCTGGATTATGCAAATTGTCTATTATTTCAGAGCTTAATTGGCCCATTAAGTTAATTTATATTATTTCTAGCTATTTTAGTTTAGTCTATGGTAAAGTGCATGGTCTTAGATTCAGAGAAACTTTAAGTTCATAAACAATTTAGAATAGGACAGTACTCAATGTTTAAACACTTCCACCTAACCCTTTTTAAAATTAGACTTAGAATCAATTACATTAAAAAAAGATTCCCGAAATCCAATTCCAAATCACTCCTGAAATTTATTTCCTTTCCTTGAGTCCCAAAGGAAGGGAAAGAGAGAAAAAGTCTAAGAGGTCCCCTGTTGTCATTGTTTCCAAAAAACTTGAGTTCTCTGATCAGACTGGTTACTCCTGCAGCAGGAGCAGAGAAAAATAATAGCACACAATGGCTTAGAGGGTATCTTTGACCCATTGTGTGAGTGGTTGCCAGGAAGGCAGGTAATCTTAAACGGCTTTACAAAATTAGCTTGTTTGAATTAAACGGGAACCCATGGAGTCTTTCTTATTTTTCTTGAATTTTTATTTCTCCAAAACAAAAACAAAAAACTCAAACCCGTTGCCGTCCAGTCGATTCTGACTCATAGTGACCCTATGAGTAGAACTACCCTATAGAGTTTCCAAGCAGCAGATGGTGGATTCGAACTGCCGACCTTTTGGTTAGCAGCTGCAGCTCTTAACTACTGCACCACCAGGGCTCCAGTTGGCATTAATGTTCTTGTTTGTGAAGTCATTAAGAGTGGCCATAAACTTAGGATGCTCTCCTTATTATGGATTGAACTGTGTCCCCCAAAACATGTGTTGAGTTCCTGGCCCTTGTACCTGTGGATATGACCCTGTTTGGAAATAGAGTTTTTCTTTTGTTATGTTATTGAGGCCAGGCAGTGTAGGGTGGATCCTAAACCTAATCAATTCTGAGTTATGAAAAGTCTGGAAGAGACACAGAGACACACACAGACAGGGGAGACAGATGCCATATGAGGATTATTTAAAAGCCACAGAACCCCAAGGAACCAAGGAACACCCAGAGATACCAACAAGAAAGGAACTGACACAGCGAAGAACCTGATTTGGACTCGGCCTCCAGAACCATGAGAAAATAAATTTCCTGTTTTATAAAGTCACCCACTTATGGCATTAGTGTTATAGCAGCACTAGGTAACTAAGACACTCATAATTTTTTTTTTTTTTTTTAATAAAAATTTTAGGAAAAGAAAGAAAGGGATACACAGAGCTATCAGGCTATACAAAAAAAAAGTTTCTTTTTATATATCTTGTTCAAATTGGGAGGCAAGAGTAAAAGGCTTTCTGTAAGCATTTGGCCAGGATAATTGAAGCCTGGTTCAAGTCCTGGACTTCTCCCTGATTTCATTGCGATACAGAAGAGCAAACTAAAGTTAAAAATGGAAGGGGAGACACTGGTGTTGCCCATCCATCAGTGGATCTGTGTCTATGTCTGCATTGGAGCTTTTGCATTTACATTAATTGATAAAGACACAGCTCAAGGGACAGAGTCAAACATTGTCTTGATCTTCTCATCTTATACTTAAAATGATCTTCTGCACACTTTCTGAGTTTATACTATATCACACGAAGCTTTAACACAAACACCTCTAGTGCTGCTTTGTCATTCACATTCCCTCTTTATAACATTTGTATTCAGAAATAATAAGCTGCCTTTTTTTTAACAGTAGTAAATGGAACCAAAATTCTCAAATCATGTGTATTAGAATTTTATGTAATTACCATTTCAGGTTGGAGAGTTATTACTGTACCTGAAGCTAAGTAAAATTTTTATTCTCTGTGTTACAATGCTTCTGTGAACATTTCCATAATAAATTTTTAAAAATCATGTGCTTAAATGGAAAAACTAATACAAGCATGTGATTTACTTAAGAGTCCCTTTAATTTGACTTTGCCTGTAAAATATACCTGTATTATTAGAAAACGTTATTATATCATGCAGAGTACAGTTACATTTTTTAGTTGCATATGTTGTTATTTCCGATTTTCTGCTGAAAATACGAACAAAAGAAAATAAAGTGACATGTTTGCCCTAATGGTTTGAATACAAGTTATTGAAACAGAAAATTCATTTCAAGAAAAAATAATAATCATTTTCTTTTTTCTGTTCGATGCTGTGTATTTTGCTGAAGGCTATGTTGTGTGGTTCCACATACTTGCTGAAATCAGCAAAATTAAAACTTTTAATAATTAATTTTACATGCATGAGTAAAGAAATTGAGTTTTACAAACCTATAGATTCTAAAAATTAATGAACTTCAGTTTTATGCTGTGCAACAGTGAGTAATTTAATATAGAAAGATAGTAAAACATAAATAGAATTTTTCTAATAAGATGGCTTTCTAAGAATTCCTACAGGATTTTAAGATGCTATTTCATAATTCCACAGAAAAATAAGTTATACTTTGTAATCAACATTTTCCCGTACAGTCTCTCATTTTCACATTATCAGGAAAGATCTTATAACTAAATTCCATTATTCCTACCAGTATTATTGAAAATAAATACATTTTATTTTCAAAATATTTATCCAATGTAAGTATGATCAAATATAACATCAAAATACAAACATGAAAATGTTAGTAATACTTTGTTGCATAGAAAATATAATTCTTCCCATCTTAATAATCAATTTTACTAAAGCAAGATTTATTTACGTATATTCTTCCATTTCTTCCCCCTTACACATGGTAAAGGGAAATCAAACAAAAGTGGATACCAAGGCCTGGATATATATTTTTTTTTATCTTTTTTTTTTTTTTATTGTACTTCAGGTGAAGGCTTAAAGAACAAATAGTTTCTCATGAAACAGTTGTACACATATTGTTTTATGACATTGGTTAACAACCC
>NW_004444212.1:2027740-2052490 GCF_000243295.1 Trichechus manatus latirostris
TCTATTGTTAATTTCTACCTTGATGGCATTGTGGTCAGAGAAGATACTTTGAATTATCTCAACTTTTTGGATCTTGTCAAGGATTGCCCTGTGGCCTAAGATGAGGTGTATTCTGGGGAACGTTCCATGTGCATTGGAAAAGAATGTGTACTTTGCATGGGTTGGATGGAGTGTTCTATATATGTGTATGAGGTCAAGTTGGCTGATTGTGCAGGGCCTGGATGTTTTAATACAAATATCTTTATACCTTATTACTGATTTTGAAACTGCATATTTTCATTCATATAGATAATTTACACCTATTAAATACATCAGCCAATTTCTTAGTTCTTATCTTTTTATACGAACATTTTCATTTCATCTCTGAAGCTCAGGTAGAAGTGACTGTTTTTTTCTTTGTTCCCTATGGTTTGTTGCTAACTGATATAACCATTTCTGAAGACTTTAAGCAGAAAAGGAATTTATTGCCTAAGCCAGCTGAAGTCTTATTACTGCTTATTATTCTGCTATTTTTTCTTGTTGACTCTGGATTTTTGTCAACTTGGATCTCAACTCCCCAGAAGCCATGGTAAGTTAGCTTTAACTCTCCCTATGACTTTGTATTCCCTCAAATTTAATTTTTCAGGAAGAAACATCTGATCAGCTTAGACCATGAACCCATGCTGTAAGAAACAAGATATAAACCAAAACCAAACCTGTTGCAGTACGGTCAGTTCAACTCATAGAGATCCTATAGGACAGAGAAGAACTGCCCCATAGGGTTTCCGAGGAGCGACTGGTGGATTCGAACTGCTGACTTTTTGGTTAGCAGCCGAGCTCTTAGCCACTTAACCACCAGGGTGCCAATCAAGGTATAAACCAAAAAAAGAAAAAAAAGGTGCTGTCAAGTTGGTTCCGACTCATAGTGACCCTGACCCTATCCCTATCCCTATAGGACAGAGTAGAACTGCTCCATTAGGATTTCCAGGAAGTGGATAGTGGATTTGAATGGCCAACCTTTTGGTTAACAGCCATAGCTCTTAACCACTGTGCCACCAGGACTCCTAACCAAGGTATAAGAAGAAGAAATATCTAAATTTTTGGCTGCCCTGGTAGGTAGCTCCTTGCTTCCCCATCTATCTTAAGAGATTCCCTCACTGGGAAGAGTATTGAATACTCAAGTGCTCAGTAGCTAAAACATTAAAAATTCAACTGTCCTCAACATCCACAGATTCTTCTTCTGAAACTTAAAGTTCAAAACAATTGCTTACACCTAATACTACCCTCCCTCATCCAGCTGTAAGCATGGGTTTCCACTCTACAAGGAAAAACAACCCAATATCTGTTAAGTTGCTGCATACAGGATCAGCTCAGGGAGCTTCAAGTAATATCCATTCCTCCTTGAGTTCTGTCAGAATCTTTTTTTTTTTTATGTCATGAAAATCACAGATCAGATTATAAACCTAATTGCCGTCAACATACCCTATATAAAATAGCAGACTAGAGAGAGAAAAATAAGTATAGCAAAATTTTAACTAACTGTTTAAACTAGGACACAAATTAGATAGATAGATATTATATTGTATAAAGTAATGAGTAAATGTTACAATTCTAATTCTTAAAATCATTAGATTATGATACATTGTTATAATAATTCTTTTCCAATGTTGGTCAATGTCTTGATTATTTTAAGCCAGCAATTTATTTATTTATTTAACTGTACTTTAGATGAAGGTTTACTGGGCAAATTGTTTCTCATTGAAACAATTAATACACATATTGTTTTGTGACATTGGTTGCCAACCCCAGCACATGTCAACATGATCCCCTTCTCATCCTTGGGTTCCCCATTACTAGCTTTCCTGTCCCCTCCTGTCTTCTCATCTTTGCTCCTGGGCTGGTATGCCCATTTAGTCTGGTTTTGTTGTATGAGCCTGTCTAACCTTTGACTGAAAGATGAACTTCAGGAGTGACTTCAGTACTGAGTTAAAGGGGTGTCCGGGGGCCATACTCTCAGGGTTTCTCCAGTCACTGTCAGGCCAATAAGTCCGTTTTTTTTTTTTTTTTTTTTTTTTTTTGTGAGTTAGAATTTTCTTCTATATTTTTTCTCAAGCTCTGTCTGGGACTCTCTACTGTGATCCCTGTCAGAGCAGTTGGTGGTAGTAGCCAGGCACCATCTAGTTGTGCTGGACTCAGTCTGGTGGAGGCTCTAGTACTTGTGATCCATTAGTCCTTTGGACTAATCTTTCCCTGGTGTCTTTGGTTTTCTTCATTCTCCCTTGCTCCAGGTGGGTGGGACCAGTGGAGTATCTTAAAAGGCCACTCACAAGCTTTCAAGACCCTAGACACTACTTACCAAAGTAGGATGTAGAATACTTTTTTTATAAATTGTGTTATGCCAATTGAGTTAGATGTCCCCCGAGATCATGGTCTCCAGCCCTAAGCCCAGTAATTTGGTCTCTCAGGGAGATTGGATGTGTATATGGAGCTTCCACGACCTGTCTTGGTCAAGTTGCTAGCCAGCAATTTAGATGGTCAGGTTTCTTTATCCAGTGAGATGAGTCAAATCTGTATTTCCAAGGGCTCTGAGATTTTGGTTGTTCTGCCTATATAAAATTATTATAGTCTTCCATTAACTTTTTAAACATTGGACATTGGATGTGAAAATTCTTCTAGGAAATTTCTTAGACTCCAGCTTCCTTCTCCTGTCCTTCTTGTGTAGTGCCACACTGCTCACAGATATGTTTGCAAATAACTTGAGATAGCAGAAATCAGTTTATGGTATATTGCACAAAATTGGCAGAAAGTGCTATCATTCCTGTATGTATGGCACCTTGTATTGCAAAGTGGCTGTTCTTCCCATCAATAAGTAGAGTCTATTTTTTTCACATCTTGAGTGTGATCTGGTTTTATGATTTGCTTTGAAAAATGAAACGTGGCAGAAATAATGGTTTGGAAGTCTACGTCTAGGCTTCAAGAGGCTCTGAAACTTCTGTTCTCACTTTCTTACTACCGTGAAATTGCCATGTGAACAAGTCTGAGCTAATTTGCTAGAGATGACACATGTGGGAGAAGCAAGATACCCCAGCTGACAGCCAGCCCCAACCACGAGATATGTTAGTGAGGCTCTATTAGAATACGTAACCCTTCCAGGTAACTGAACCTGCATGAGGTATCCCATATAAGACTCACTGAACAACTGTCCCAGTTCACCTAATCCAAATTTCTAAGCCATCAAATCATGAACAAATAAAATAGCTATTGTTTTAGGCCAGTTTTGGGGTGGACGTTTTATAAAGGATTTACCACCACCACATGTCACCATGGAGTCAACTCAGACTCGTGATGATCCAGGTGTGTCAGAGTAGAAATGTTCTCCAAAGGGTTTTCAATGGCTGATATTTTGAAAGTAGATTGCCAGACCTTTCCTTTGAGGTGCCTTTGGGTGGACTCAAATCCCCAGCTTTTCATTTAGCAATCAAACGCATTAACCATTTGCACTACCCAGGGACTTCTTATATAGGAATTGGTAGCTGATACTGACTTATTCCTCATTCTGGATTTCTTTCTGTACTCAGTACATTTTTGGGCCTTGCTCCTTCACTTTACTTACTTTGAGCCTGGAGAATGGGTGTAATTGGGAAATGTGGAACAAAACCTGGACATGCACATTTCAGCTCTACTTTTCTTCTTTTTGGGAATCATTTTCCTGCTAAGAACAAGTTTATCTCAGTGACTCCATGCTGCACATCTCACCTTCAGCGCCCCATGTGCCTGCCTCAGTCCACTACTGCTGTGTCAGA
Source organism: Trichechus manatus latirostris (assembly GCF_000243295.1). Classification (NCBI taxonomy): domain Eukaryota; kingdom Metazoa; phylum Chordata; class Mammalia; order Sirenia; family Trichechidae; genus Trichechus; species Trichechus manatus. Next base: position 2,031,523 of record NW_004444212.1, read on the forward strand.
GTAGATACATCTGTTTAAATCTCAGTCTGCAGTTCAGTTATTAGGTCTTATAGCCCTAGCACTAAGCTACATACTCAAACCTGGCCTGTATCAATAATGATAGTGAAGGTTGGTCACTACTTTAGTCTTTTATCTTATTTCTCAAATTGTTCAGAACTGAGAGGGAGGCTGGTTTAATATATTGGGGCCCTCTCAAAGATCCCTACATGGTGTAGGACAATGGTGAGTGGTGGCACCAGTACTGGCTTTATACTTATGGAGTGGGATATTGGCACAAAGCTGGGCCTCTTTCACAGATTGTGCCTAGAGTGGGCTCAGGGATGTGGCCATGGGTAAATCATGGTCATTACTATTGCTCAGATGAGGGCAATGGTGGTTCAGTGGTAGAATCCTCATCTTCCATGCATGAGTATAAGGTTTAATTCTCAGACAATGTACCTCATGTCCAGTCACGACTGGTGTGTCAGTGAAGGATTGTGTATTGCTATGATGCTGAACAGGTTTCAGTGGAGCTTCCAGACTAATACAGACTAAGAAGAAAGGCCTGGTGATCTACTTCTGGAAAATCAGACAATGAAAACCCTATGGATCACAGTACTCTGATCTGCAACTGATCATGGGGACACAGTATCCAGCAGCATTTTGTTCTGTTGTGCATGGGGTCACCAGGATTCAGAGGCTGACTCATTGGCAGCTAAAAACTACAACCACAACTATAGCTCAGAGTATAGAAAGAGATAGGCAAACTTTTGCATGTGTTGTTTTTCACCTTGGAAGCAAGAGAGTGAATATTTTTATTATTAATCGTCCTGGTGACAAGATGAGGTGAGGCTTGGGTGTAAGAGGAAACAGATTTCCTTGGGATTTGGGACTAGATGGGCAGGTTTGGGAAAGCTAAGACACTTGTTTTATTATTAGTAGTAAACTTCTCAGGGTCCTGCATAGGCAGGCCAAGGTTCAAGAGCTTCCCTGAGCCCCTAGCTTCCCCAACTCCCTTCATTAGCAATGCTAGTGGCAGCAGTGGTCATGGAGTGCAAATTTTAAGGTCCCACATTATGAGCAGTGAGACAACACAGGGAAAGGTACGATTCCTCTCAAGATCTTAGGAGAGTATGAGTTCTAAGTGCAGCTAGGGGGCTGCTTCTAGAACTTATTTTATACAAGATAGGTACAAAATGGGGGGATTGGAAACGTGTATGCATGTTTGTGCACATTTGTGTGTGAACATACTTGCAAGCTAAAAAAATACACACACACACATACGCAGTATATATGTGGAATTGGGAAGCCAGGCCTATAGCCCCATGGAGGGTCAAGAAATTACCTTAACCTGGGCGCGAGGGAAAGACGATCGCCTTTTCTCCCCTTCATGACTTCGCCTGGTCACCACAACAAACAGAGATTGCATTTGACTGTGGAATCATTAGAGTGACAGAAGCAGCAACAACCTCCAGATATCAGGGGATATGTTAGGGAGCAAACCAAAATTCCTCTAGGACTAATAAGCACTCTTAGTTTGAAGACTCCTGGTCAAGAAAGCATGACATTGTTTCAATAGGCAGAATATATGCTAAGAGTCTTTTAATTCAATATTAAATTTTATCTCATTTTTTATTTCAAATTGGTGAAGTAGGACATGTCAAGTATTTTTCTATACCAACTGGAAAAGACTACTATTGAAGAGATAGCTTGACTCTAGGAATATTGAAACAGATGTGAAAAAGTCTACAATTATATTGCTTAATCATCAAGAACAAAGATCTTACCCTAAGTCTGACAAGGGCAAACTAAGATTTTTCACAGCTTCTCCTTCTCATGTGTGAAAATTGAAAAGACAAAGTTAATAACAGTCTCCCTCAAACCACCATGCAGTCCTTGTTCTGGATACTAAAATTAAAATTTCACCAATTCCCTTTAGGTGTGTTTGAAAATTACCTCCATTGAATGCATATACATTCCTAGTATGCAATGCTAATGCATTTATTTTCTTGTTTTTAGACTGTGGAAAACATAATTTGAGCCCTGAAAAGTGCTAAGCATGTACATTTATTTTATTCAGGCATATCTCTTTATTTGTGACTATGATTATATGGCTATTAAAAGTAAAAGAAACAGACAGTAAAAATGTAATTGAAGGTCTTACAACACCTCAGTCGGGAAGTCAAAGCATATTATTGAGTAAGAACAGTTATTCTGAATGCATTAAAATATACGTGGAGCAAAGGTGAAAATATTATTGGAAGCTTTTTTTCTTGCTCATTTAAAGAGCTCAGATGACCTTCCCTCTCAAAGAAAATTGTTCATGCCCTAAACATCATCTTACTGTTGTTGCTTTTGTTAGTTGCCGTTGAGTGGGCTCTAACTCATGGTGACCTTATGCTTAACCCATAAAACATTGCCCGGTCCTGTACCATAGTCATGACTGTCGGCATGTTTGAGTCCATTGTTAACTACTATGTTAAACCGTCTCATTGAGGGTTTCCCTAGTTTTCACTAACCCCCTACTTTACCAATTATGATGTCCTTTTCTAGCAAATGATCTTTCCTGATGACATGTCCAAAGTAAGCAAGCTGAAGTCTCACCATCCTCCCTTCTAAGGAGCATTCTGGTCGCATTTCTTCTAAGACTGATTTGTTCATCCTTCTGGCAGCCCATGGTATATTCAGTATTTTTCACCAACATCACAGTTTGAATACATCAATTTTTCTTATGTTTTCCTTTTTTCATTGCATATGAAGCAAATGAAAAGACAATAGCTTGGGTCAGGTGCACCTTAGTCATCAAGGATCTCTTCTGTGCTCATACAAATCACATGATTTGTTTTCACTGCTAAAAGTACTTTCCTTTCATGGGGCCTCGACCACTGACCATGGCTGCTTTACCAGCAGCACTATTTTTGCCCTGCAAGGACAATTGTACTGTAAAAGATGATTTCTTCAATTGCAGGTTTCTAAGTTTAAAACGGAAAAGAATTGACAAGGTGAAATAAATGACAAGCAAAAATAACTCTCCTTGCTCACTGTTTACTATCTAGGGAAGCAAAGGATTCTGAAGCAGTCCATTTTTGGGACAAAGAGAGAGTTTGAGAGTAAGAACTTTAAATACATATACATAAAAGTCTTCATTTCCCAGGCTGCCATAGCAAAATACCACAAAGTACGTGGCTTTATAGAACAGAAATTTATTTTCTCACTGTTCTGGAGGCTAAAAGTGCAAATTCAGAGTCTTCACCATTTTGGTTCCTTCTACGGACTTTGAGAGTAGAACTGTTCCATGCCTCTCTTCTAGTTTCTGTTGGTTGCTGACAATCCTTGATGTTCCTTTGCTGCTTATAGACAGACCCTCACATGCTGTCTTCTCCCTGTGTGTGACTCTGTTTCCCTGTTGGTCCTTCTCTTTTATTAGATACCATTCAGAAGGGATTAGAATTAGTACTCACCTTACTGCAGTATGACTTAGTTAACTTGACTGATAACATCTGCAAAGAAAAACTCTCCTTCTCCAAACAAGGTCACATTCACTAGTACAGAAGTTAGACCTTCAATGTATCTTTTAGTGGGACACAATTCAATATATAACAGTAAATATAATTAAACGACTATACATTGTATAAAGCACTCTACCCTCAAATGGGTTGTTCATTTATTACCTATCATAAATGGTGTCTGTCTCAGTCATCTAGTGCTGCTCTAACAGAAGTACCACAAGTGGATGGTTTTAACAGAGACAAATTTATTGTCTTCACAGTCCAGTAGGCTACAAGTCCAAATTCAGGGCATCAGCACCAGGAAAAGGCTCTCTCTCTCTGTCAGCTCTGGAGAAAGGTCCTTGTGATTCCTCAGTCTTTCCTTGGTCTGGGAGCATCTCAGCACAGGAACCTCAGGTCCAAAGGATGCGCTCTGCTCCCAGCACTGCTTTCTTGGTGGTGTGAGGTTCCCATGTGTCTCTGCTCACTTCTCTCTTTTATATCTCAAAAGAGATTGCATTAAGACACTAATCTTATCAACCTCATCAGTATACCCTCATCACAGTGATAGAATTTACAACACATGAGCAGATCACATATAATCTCATCATAGTGGTAGAGTTTATAACACATAAGGAAATCACATCAGATAACACAATCATACAATACTGGGAATCATGACCTAGCCAAGTTGCTACACACATTTTTGGGGGGACACAGTTCAATCCATGACAGTATCCATACTAAATGCTAAGTACTAAGTGAAATGGTAGAGACATACAGGTGAACTAAACAGACACGGTCCTTCCTTTCAATGAGTTTATGATCTAATGAGGAGTAACAAACAAAAAAAAGAAAGAAAACCAAACCCGTTGCTGTCAAGTTGATTCCGACTCATTGTGACCTTATGGGACATAGTAGAACTGCCCCATAGGGTCTCCAAGGCGTGGCCGGTGGATTCGAACTGCTGACCTTTTGGTTAGCAGCTGAAGCTCCTAACTACTGCACGATCAGGGATCCTAATGAGGAATAAAGATATGTAAAAAGCCATTATGAGTAGCATTTTAGTTGCCAAGATAATGAAAATGTAAGATGCCATCATACACACACCAAAAGGCCTATGGAAAGTACACACTAGTTTGTGGGGCCTTTGGAAAGCATCCTATAGGATATAACATCAAAGTTTCAACGTGAACGATAAGAATTGCAGTTACAAAACATTCATTTCTTGAGCAATAACTGTGTTCTTAGGTTACACCTCACATGTATAAAAGATCACTTCAAATTTATATGGTTCTGAAAAAGAGTGGCACAATGGTAGGGATTCTTTTTCTTGTATGTACAACTAATTTTGCTTTTTTGTGTATCAGATCATATTCATGTTTACATTAAAGCTTCTTCCAAGTCTTTTTAGTCCGTTCGTCAACAGACAACCTTGTGAATGTCTTTTTGAAATGACAGAGCTTAGTAATTTGTTACTGAGGAAAATCATGATGTATATGTTTGCTACTTCCTTGTTCTGTTATCTAGTTCTTTAAATCTGAATCTTCTGAGAGTCCTCATTTTGGTCTTTCCTCTGCACCACTCCCTAGTATACTTGCAGAGTTAACTGAACTTCAGTTACAGAACCAGGGTTCACCAGAGAGTAAACAGCAGCAGCCTTAGTCTTGAGGCAAGTTGCTTTCTCAGACTTGAGTGTAGTGGCCCAGGAGTCACTCCTGAGGACCAGTTCAAGAGTAATCCACCAAAGGTTAAGTATCAGTGTTCCAATCCAGCAGAAGGGACTAGAGGATCTAGAAGCAGGAGCTAATTTCCCAATCTCTAACGCCCCATGCAAGGTTTTGCTACAGGTAAGTGTGACAGAATTCTAGCAGTCTGTCCTTTCTAGGTAGAGAACTATGTTTCCCGGATGGAATTGAGAGAGATTTAGTGCTTGGACTCAGAAGGTACTTAGATTCCTGACATTTGGCTGTCTGCTTTACTGACAGAAGACTCAATCCCGATTCCACCTAATTGGTGGTATGGGGGACTGGGTGTTGAAAGCGTTGGTATTAAGTTGTTAGCTGAGTTCTGCTGGAGTTATACAGAAGCTTGTAAGAGAAGGCAGAAAGAAAAAAGCAGATGTGACACAGACCAGCATTTTGATTTTCTCGCCTGGGCACAGCCATTTTCACATAACCTAGGCTTCCCAGTATTATAATACAATCGGTCATTAAAAGCTTTTAGATATCCACGTAAATGAGTAGTAAACCATTGTATACATATGGAATATGGGATAAATTTGTCATTTTTTAATACTATGAAGCAAATAGATTATGAAATTATATCATATTACTTAAACAGTGGTTTCTTTTGTGGATTTACTCATTAGCTAGTTAATGGTTGTCTCACTTTGTAATTCTGTTGTAAAGTAAGATTTTGACGGGGTAGAAAGAAATCTGTTGATGATTACACATAGGTATCTCTTCTTTTGGCTGGTCACATTTTAAAATAAATTTTATGGCAAGTTAGCAATCAAAAAAGTGGGAAATCTCGGCTTTCAAATGTGTTAATTTGGTTTTGATTATAATTATAGATAATTATAATAGATACAATAATACCTACAGACTAAATTCCCCACATACCTGTCAGTTTGCTGTACTGTGGGGGCTTGTGTGTTGCTGTGATGATGGAAGCTATGCCACTGATACTCAAATACCAGCATGGTCACCTATGGCTGACAGGTTTCAGCTGAGCTTCCAGACTAAGACAGACTAGGAAGAAGGACCTGGCAGTCTACTTCTGTAAAGAATTAGCCAGTGAAAACATTATGAATAGCAGCAGAACATTGTCTGATATAGTGCCGGAGGAAGATGAGCCCCTCAGGTTGGAAGGCACTCAAAGGACGACTGGGGAAGAGCTGCCTCCTCAAAGGAGAGCTGACTTTAATGACATAGATGGAGTCAAGCTTTCGGGGTCTTCATTTGCTGATGTGACATGACTCAAAATGAGAACTAACAGCTCCAAACATCCATTAATAATTGGAACTTGAAGTGTATGAAGTATAAAAGTAGGAAAATTGGAAATTGTCAAAACATCCTAGATGTTAGTGAGCTGAAATGGACTAGTATTGGCCATTTTGAATCTGACAATCATATGGTCTACTATGCCGGGAATGATAACTTGAAAACAAATGGCGTTGCATTCATCATCAAAAAGAAAATTTCAAGATCTATCCTGAAGTTCAATGCTGTCAGTGATAGGATAATATCCATACACCTACAAGGAAGACAAGTTAATATGAATATTATTCATATTTACACATCAACCACTAAGGCCAAAGATGAAGAAATTGAAGATTTTTACCAATTTCTGCAGTCTGAAGTTGAACAAACATGCAATCAGGATGCATTGATAATTACTAGTAACTGGAACGCAAAAGCTGGAAACAAAGAAGAAGGATTGGTAGTTGGAAAATAGGGCCTTGGTGATAGAAACAATGCCAGAGATCACATGATAGAATTTTGCAAGACCAACAACTTCTTCATTGCAGATACCTTTTTTCACTAACATAAACAGTGACTATACGTGTGGACCTTGCCAGATGGAATACACAAGAATCAATTCAACTACATCTGTGGAAGCAGACAATGGAAAAGCTCAATATCATCAGTCAGAATAAGGCCAGGGGCTGACTGCAGAACAGACCATCAATTGCTCCTGTGCAAGTTCAAGTTGAAACTGAAGAAAATTAGAACAAGTCCATGGGTGCCAAAATATGACCTTGAGTATATTCCACCTGAATTTAGAGACCATCTCAAGAATGCATTTGAAACGTTGAACACTAATGACCGAAGACCAGACGAGTTGTAGAATGACATCAAGGACATCATACATGAAGAAAGAAAAAGGTCATTAAGAAGACAGGAATGAAAGAAAAGACCAAAGCAGACGTCAGAAGAGACTCTGAAACTTGCTCTTGAACGTCTAGTAGCTAAAGCAAACAGAAGAAGTGATGAAGTCAAAGAGCTGAACAGAAGATTTCAAAGGGTGGCTTGAGAAGAAAAAGTATTATAATGACATGAGCAAAGACCTGGAATTAGAAAATCAAAAGGGAAGAACATGCTTGGCATTTCTCAAGCTGAAAGAATTGAAGAAAAAATTCAAGCCTCGACTTGCAATATTGGTGGATTTTGCAGGGAAATTATTAAATGGTGCAGGAAATATCAAAAGAAGATGGAAGGAGTATACGGAGTCACTATATCAGAAAGAATTGGTCTATGTTCAACCATTTCAGGAGGTAGCATATGATCAGGAACTGATGGTACTGATAGAAGATGTTCAAGCTGCTGAAGGCATTGGTGAAAAACAAGCCCCTAGAAACTGACGGAATACCAATTGAGATGTTTCAGCAAATGAATGCAGTACTGGAAGTGCTCACTTGTCTGTGTGAAGAAATTTGGAATACAGCTACCTAGCCAACCAACTGGAAGAGATCCATATTTATGCCTATTCCAAGAAAAGTGATCCAACTGAATGTGGAAATTATCTAACAATATCATTAATATCACACACAAGTAAAATCTTGCTGAAGATCATTCAAAAGCAGCTGCAGCAGTACATTGACAGGGAACTTCCAGAAATTTAATCTGGATTCAGAAGAGGATGTGGAACTAGGGATATCATTGCTGATGTCAGATGTATCCTGGCTGTAAACAGAGAATACCAGAAAGACCTTTACCTGTGTTTTATTGACTACGCAAAGACATTTGACTGTATGTATCATAACAAATTATGGGTAACATTGCAAAGAATGGGAATTCCAGCACACTTAATTGTGCTCATGAGGAACCTGTACATAGACCAAGAGGGAGTTGTTTGAATAGAACAAGGGGTTACTGCCTGGTTTAAAGTCAGGAAAGATGTGTGTCAGAGTTGTATCTTTTCACCATATTTATTCAATCTTTATGCTGAGCAAATAATCCAAGAAAATGGACTATGTGAAGAAGAACACGGCTTCAGGATTAGAGGAAGACTCATTAACTACCTGCATTATGCAGACGACATAACTTGCTTGCTGAAAATGAAGGGGACTTGAAGCAATTACTGATGAAGATCAAAGATAGAACCTTTAGTACGGATTACATCTCAACATAAAGAAAACAAACGAACAAACAAACAAAAAAAAAACCCGCAAAACTGGACCAATAAGCAACATCATGATAAAAGGAAAAAAGATTGAAGTTGTCAAGAATTTCATTTTACTTGGATCCACAGTCAGCACTCATGGAAGCAGCTGTCAAGAAATCAAACAATGCATTGCATTGGGCAAATCTGCTCCAAAAGACCTTTTTAAAGTGTTAAAAAGCAGAGATGTGTCTTTAAGGTCAAAGATGCGTTTGACCCAAGCCATGGTGTTTTCAATTACCTCATATATGTGTGAAAGCTGGACAATGAATAAGGAAGACCAAATAAGAATTGACACCTTTGAATTATGATCTTGGCAAGAATATTAAATATATAATATAGACTGTAAGAAGAACAGAACAAATATGTCTTAGAAGAAGTACAGCTAGAACATTCCTTAGAAGTAAGGACAGTGAGACTTCATCTTACATACTTTGGACATATAATCAGGAGGGATCAGTCCCTGAAGAAGGATATCATGCTGGATGTCTTAGGCTTGGTTCTCTAGAGAAGCAAAACCAGTAAAGTGTATAAATATACATACATAGAGAGATTTATATTAAGGAAATGGCTCATGTGGTTTTAGAGGCTGAAAAGTCCCAAGTCTGTGGGTCAGGATAGAGGCTTCTCCTGACTCACGTAGCCACAGGGGCTGGTGAACCCAAGATCAGCAGGTCAGACAGCAGGGTTCTTGCTCACAGGTTTCAAAGATCGATGAATCCCAAGATCAGCAGACAAGACCAGAGGTAAGATGCTAGCTCAGGTCCCAAGAACTGGAGGTCAGATGAACAGGAGCCACCTGCAGGATCCAGCACTAGCAAAAAGCTCCTATGTCTTGCCAGAATGTCCACTTATATTCGATGCAGGCCACATGCCCAAGGAAACTCACTTTCAAAAGATTGGCTACTCACAGCAGATCCTATCATAGGGATAGTCACCCTATCAAATCTCAACAGGGAAGTGATCACAACACTTTATGACTGCCAAAACACTGAGAATCATGGCCCAGCCAAGCTGACACACCATCTTAACCATCGCACTTGGGAAAGTAGAGGGTCGGCTAAAAAGAGGAAGACCTTCAACGACATGGATTGATACAGAGGCTGCAACAATGGGCTCAAGCATAACAACGATTATGATGATAGTGTAGGACCTGGTAGTGTTTTGTCCTTTTGTACATAGTGTGGCTATGATTTGGAACCTACTTGATGGCACCTAACAAAGCAACAACAATAAAATACTATACTATACCTGTTCCTATATTTTTGTTTACTGTGTTCTTTTTCCTTTCCTAATGTTCCAAGTTTTTCTCTTTGATGATTTCCTTTCTTTTTAGAGAACTTCCTTTAATCACTCTTTTAGGATAGGTCTGTAGGTGACTAATCCTCTTAATCTTTCTTCAGCTGAGAATGTCTTTATTTCCCCTTTATTCCTGACGGTTATTTTTGCTGCATATAGAATTCTGGGTTGACATTTCTTTTAGCACCTGAAAAATATTGAGCCACTTCCTCTGGCTTCCATGGTTTCTGATAAGAAATCTGCTGTCATTCAAATTATATTTCCTTAATAGGTAAAATGTTATTTTCCTCTGGCTTTGGTGAAGTTTGTTGTTGTTTTGTTTTGATGCTGTTGTGTGTGTATTTTGTTTTGTTTTGTCTTTAGTCTTCAGAAGATCAATTATGATGTGTCTTGGTATGAATTTCTTTGGATTTATCCTGTTTGGGTTTCTAGTTTCTTGAATCTGTATCCTTATGTCTCTTGCCATATTTTGAAAGTTTTAAGCAGTTATTTCTTTGAGTACTTTCTCAATTCTTTCCGTTTTCTACTTTCCTGGGACTTTGATGGCACATCGCTAGATCTTATGTTATAGTCAAACAGGTAACTGAGGATCTATTTGTATCCTTTGTCTATTTTCTTTCTGCTGTTCACATTGGGTAATTTACATTTTTCTAATTCCAGTTACTGTTCCCTTCCTCTGAACTCTCCATTCTGTTATTGGGCCCTTCCACTGCCCTTTTTATTTTGGTGACTATATTTTTTGTTTGAAAAATGTTCATTTGGGTCTTCTTTATATCTTCTGTTTAATTTTTGATTTCTGTTTCTTTGATGAGGCTTTCTATTTTTTTTAAACATGTTTGTATTTTCTCAATGAAACATTTTCATCATGACTTCTTTAAAATCTGTTAGGTAATTCTAACATCTGTCATCTCTGTGTTGGCATTTATTGATTATACTTTTCACTCAGTTTAAGCTCATCCTGGTTCTTGGTCTTGGAGTGATTTTTTCTTTTAATTGAAACCTGGACTCTTGTATTATATTATGCAACTCTGGATATTTTTAAAACCTTCTGTTATCACATTCTTTCTCTTACATCATGCTGGCAAAGGAAGGGGGAGCAATGCCTCATTACTGCTTAGTGGAGGTTTCCCGCTCAGTTTTCATTGGCATCTTACTGGTACTGGTGAGTGGGATTGTGATTTCTGACTCCCAGTGTGGTCTCCACTGACATCTCTGTGGGGCTATCCTTGTTATCTCTGGATGGTGGTTAAAGTCCTGACTTCACTAGGCCTCCTCTGATACCAGCCCAGTGGGGAGTGGGAAGAGAAACTTGTTACTGCCAGATGAGGGTGGAAGTCCAGGCTCACTATGTAGTAATCTCCACTGATACCAAAGTGGGGAGGTAGGGACATTAATAGCCAGCAGGGATAAATTAGTATCATTCAAATACAAATTGACTTTCATCAAAGCTAATTCTGCCACTCTTTTTTTGTTGGAAATCTCCACCAAAACGTCAGTTATAATTTTATTTTCTAGACGAGTCTTAGTCCATTCATTTAGCAAATATTTATGCAAAATTTTCTTCCTTATTTCTTTCTTTATTCCTTCCCTCCTTCTCTCTCTTCGAATTTTCTTCCTTCTTTCCTTCCTTCTTTCTTTTCATATTCAGCCATATGGGGTATTACAAAGATGAAGCATGTGTTAAACCTTTCTTCAAGGAGATTACAGTTTATGTGGTAATAAGATATGCATAATAATAATTATAATACTATATAAAAATGACAGAACCTACCAGAAAGAGATATATAATATATATCTATATCTATATATCTATATCTATCTATCTATATATATATATATATAAATTGCCATTGATTCTACCCCACATGTGTCAGAATAGAAATGTGCTCCACAGGATTTCCTTGGCTGTAATCTTACAAAAGTGCATTGCCAGGCTTTCTTCTGCTATGCTGCTCAGTGGATTCAAATCGCCAATTTTTTGGTTGGTAGTAGAGTGCAAACTACTTACATCACCCAGGGATCTACAGGGAAGAGATATAAAACATCTAGCTAGAGACCCAGAATAAGTACAGCTGCAAGATTTATTAAAGTTTATGTCCATTTTTGCCTGTTAGGGTGTCTGTTCTGATTGGTAGGTACCAGCTCATTATCTCCTGTTACATATTTTAAACATCACCGCAGGGATGAGGGGAATTTTAATATGTAAATGCAAAAGTTAGTTAAATTCTGCTAAAGCCTGTGAAAGGAAAAGAAAAGTGGAAGTAAGTTCAGAATAGTAGGTAGAGTCATAGTGTGTCAGTTGAAAAATAAGAATCTGAAAGTTGGACTATATTCTACAGGAAGAGTCAAATTACTGAAAGCGTGTGAATGAGAAAGTGACATGGTCATAGCTGTGATTCCAAGTATAGTTGTGCCTATAAAAGAAACATTTTTTAATAAAAATTTTAAATTAAGAAAACAGATTAAATTCCTATATGTTAAGTGTTAATGTATAGATACAAACACTAACAAAATTTTCTTGAGACTATGAGAACTATATAACATTAAGACTTTTGTTTTCTGTTTAAGTCTTTCTGTCACTTCTACCAAGATTAAGGCCAATAGATTTTTAAAGGAACATTTACTATTTAACATGTCTGATAGTAAGCAAAGTAGATACAGATTCTTTAGTATTCTTAATGTCATTTTTGAGTTTAAAAATATCAATATGAACATGAAATTTTCCTATAATTTGATATATGTTTAAAATGTGTTAGGTTTACTTTTGTTTTATATATTAGTCAATGTCTTGCAGGTAACATAAAGGAGTGAGGCAAATGGAAGGAAGATATCTATATAGATATAGATATATAGATATAGATATAGATATACATATATTACGTCTTGAGTGATCTCCTGTGATCAGTTCATATAGAGAACCAAGTCTTCTATGCATAGACTAATTTAATAACAACTATTTATAGTCAGTTTTCTGTTGGGGAAAGTAATCTAGTCCTATTTTTTATGGAATTGTTGATTTTCTAAATTAAAATTACATTTAAAATATTTGGATAATGTTCTGTATGGACCTCTTCTTTCCTATTTCACTATGCTACCAAAACATGATACATTCAAAAACACTACCTTAAAAATAAAATACAAAATGCAATTAATAACTATATATATAATAACTGCATATATATGTATAAAAGGAACATCTGTATTATCATCAAATATATTGCTTGCAATACAATGACAAAAAATTAAATCTGAATTATAATGCAAAATGATTCTTCTTTGGCAGTATTTCTATACAGATTTTTATTTTTCTGAGACTATATCACACTTGCTGGCTCCTAGAAATACATTACATTTGGCATAGGAAGACTGAGAAAGAAAAGAGCATGCAAAAACCTGGTGGATAACTTTAAATCAAGCCTAAGAAAAATGCTTCTTTCACATATCCTATATAGTAAGTGGTTAAATCTGATAATTTTACATTCACAAATAAAGCAATTTAAGTTTCAAGTTAACAATATAATACACTATTTTCTCTTTATGTATATATATATATATAAGTGTGTATGTATTTAACATTTACTAACAAGTTTTTTTCTATTACTTATTGAAAATAGCTCCTAGGTATTTATTTATTACAACATGGAAGCAGAGGACTAGTACCTTATTCCTATGTTCACCAAGCCTATGATTATCATTTTATGATATTCTGGAGAATTTACTTTTCTGTGTTACATAATTACTATGCTTTGATGAAAGGTAACAGACGTAAGTAATAATGATACAAAATCAGATGAAATGTGCACCTGCTAGAGGCCATCTAATAATATAATCTCCAGGGTGACCCATTGCATTCACTCTGCCTACACAAAGATTTTTATTAGTTCCCATAATATTAGCAAAGGTGCAAATAATTATACAGTAAATATTGGTTCATTATGGATAACAACAGACTAATAAAGTGCTTCAGTGATTCATATATCTTTTCAAAGTGCACAAAATACAGGAATTAGAAATTCTAAAGTACATGTTTCAATATGCCATTTAACAAATAAGTTTAAGGTAATTTTACATATATCTTTAAAAGACTAGTTGTTTTTGTTTGAAAAATAGAACTTTATAAAAAACACTATCTTATACTGGGTTCCCTAGAAAATAGAGCCTGAGGAAAAACATATGTGGTAACACATTATCGGTGAGTGCAAACCCAGGGAAGCAGGAGTAGGGAAACGGAGAGTCCTCTCCACATAGTGTTTATTTCTATACGTTTCCAAGATGTATTACCCGGGTTTTCCGGGCAGCCTTTGGGAAGTCTGAATCTCATGGGCCTAGATTTGCCTCTTGTGAGGTTCAGCAGTGAGTGTTGTACTTGGTGTTCAGCACCACGTGCAGGATTCCTGATCTGTAGAAGTGGCTCTAGTGACCTGTCTCTGACAACAATGCATCTAGGGCCCATGTGGCTAAAGTCCAAGGTGTCAGGATTAGAGATACTTTAACCATGCAGATCTAGATTGGAACACAACTGAGTAAACTATAATCACTTTTATCTCTGAATTTTTGCCTTCTATTTTTTTTGAATTCCTTGTTATTATTCAAAGAACAATGTATTTAATTAAAATAGTCAATAATGCTGGTTTCAAAAAAGTCCAACTGGTTAATCTTTAGTCTTCAGGACCTTCAAGAAGGGGAGGTCATGGATTTTCCTTCGCATACAAGTTACTAAGTATTAATGACTAGGAAGGTAATTCTGAATGCTAGTGTCTGTTAACAAAGCTGTGTCTAAAAGGGAATTGACAACCACCTAAGGTAGGCCCGGTTATCCATGTGCCCGGGAGAGGAGAGATCAATACGCGGATATCTATCAGGATGGTGGTGGCCGTGGAAAGGAGAGTTGTTTCCCTGTTTTTGTGAATCTCTCCTTCTAGAATGTTGCTGTTTTGTGCAAAAGAAGTGAATTTTATATATTCTCAGCTATTATTTGTACTCTTATTCAAAGGGCTAATATTTAGTCATTATTTCTAGAATGTAGCTATTGTCAACAAATATCTCTTAAGAAAGATAAGTCAAAATGTATTTGAGTATTTTTTCCACAAAGCGAAAGGTCTAAAATATCCAGGAGAGATGATTCTGCTATATGGGTATAGGTGGTGATATGGAGGGAAAAGAAGCAAAGCAATGTGCCCAGAAATGTATAACTTTGAGACTAAATAATAATTTTGTAGGACCAAGCATGTGTATCACAGTGATCTTATTATTTTTGTTTCTTGGATTTGTGTGGATTTCCATCTGTTATTTTCACATAAGTTTTATTTCTAACTGGAGAGCTTGTTTCATTAAAATAAACAGGATAGAGGAGGTTTGTATATACTTGGAATCTCTGAGTGGTGTAAATGGTTAATTCACTTGACTATCAACCAAAAGGTCGGAGGTTCAAATCCACTCAGAGGTGCCTTGGAAGCAAGGCCTGGCAATCTACTTCAAAAAAATTAACCATTTAAAACCTTATGAAGCACAGTTTTACTCTGACACACATGGGATTGCCATGAGTTGGAATCAGCTAGATTGCAACTGGCTTGCATATACTTAGTGAAGAGGAATAAGGAAGAAAGATAAAAATTACCAGATATATTTGAAATAGTTTGTACACTCACTTCTTTATACATGAGATGGCCGTTTTATTTTAGCAAGGGAGGTAGTTCCTCTACAAAAAATAAGAAAAAAAGTCTCTACTGCTGGAAAAAGATATTTGGGATATCCATCTCTATTGCATGCTGTTGAGTTTGGAGGGGCTCCAACAAATAGCACCCTCTTGTTTACTTAAATTTAGAACCAATTGAAAAGGACTAAGAAGAGACAGAGAGAGAACAAAATTATTACTCATGTTACAGATTAATGCTGGTGTAGAGAATGTGGGTTTGTTCATGCTGCGCTTGAGAAGTAGGCAGACTAGTTCACCCAGTCATAGACAACTGGGAGTCTGTAGGTCTTCCCTAGTCAGGTCTGGGCCTTCAACTTTAGTAAAAGTGGAGTGGAAGATATACTCTCTCTGCAACAGTTGGCTCCAAAAGTAAGGGGAGAGGAAGGAGCTGAATTGTGCAATGTCCACTTTCTTCTGCCCAAATAGTGAATCAGATAAGTCTCACCTTCCTGGGCAGCAGCAGTAAGTCAAAAGGTAGACTCTATAAGCATCGTGGCAACTGATGTCTATTATGGAAGCCAACTCCCAGCATAGACTCCTCTGACTGGCCATATAGCTGTAGAACTGTGTTGGTGCATTTGTTTAAAGATTGAAAAATGAACCCCTAAAGTGTTCATTATTCAAGCTTACACAAATTAAATTAAGCATTTTGTATTGATAAACCATGTCACAAAATACACTGCTTTCTCCACCAGCCCCAGAATTTGATTTGAAATCCCTTGTTTTCGCCAACTAGTGATAATGTCGGACACACCCTGGAAGATACTGCTTTGGTGAGGCCTAATCACAAAATATAATTCTCCAAACTGTTCACTATGAAAGTATTTATGGGATTTTATAAACTTTTTCAGAAAAGTAATTTTAAAAATTCCTAACTCATCTATAATAATAAGCTGGATATCCGTTCATTTCTATGACCTAGGTCACACTCTCCAGCAGCTAAAGTAATTTGATTAGGAGAGCAGACATGGCCAGCAATAACTTGCTCAGATTTCAAAAAGATGATAATCCATTTCTGTAGGGGTAGATGGCACATAGTACAAACAACTAAACAGGGCTTAATTGGCAAATCTTGAAGTCTTTAATGTCAGGAGTAAAGTAGAACATATACAGATAAAAAAAAAATAACAACAAAAAACAAGGTTTTCTTAGTTTGTTTTGCCTATTTGCAAATAATATTTTTCCCTGCCCTCTCCATGAAATTCAAAATATGCCAATAAATTTTTGTGCTTTAATAAGGCATAACTTTTGAGTTCTCTTTGTGTGTTGGGCATTCAAACATTATAGTGGCCTTTCTCTTTCTAGTAAACCTATCAGGTGCCCTTGAGTCTGTACCGACTCATAGCGACCCTATATACAATGGAATGAAATACTGCCCCAGTCCTGTGCCATCCTCACAGTTGTTGTTATGCTTCAGCCCATTGTTGCAGCCACTGTGTCAATCCATCTTGTTGAGGGTCTTCCTCTTTTTCGCTGACGCTCTACTTTACCAAGCATGATGTCCTTCTCCAGGGACTGGTCCCTTCTGATAACGTGTCCAAAATATGTGAGATGAACTCTCACCATCCTCAATTTTAATGAGCATTCTGGCTGTACTTCTTTCAAGATGAATTTGTTCTTTGGCAGTACATGGTATATTCAATATTGTTCACCAACACCATAATTCAAAGGCATCAATTCTTCTGTCTTCCTTATTCGTTGTTCAGCTTTTGCACCCACATGTGGTGATTGAAAACACCATGGCTTGGGTCAGGGGCACTAAATCTTCAGGGTGACATCTTTGCTTTTTAACACTTTAAAGAGGTCTTTTGCAGCAGATTTGCTCAATTCAGTGCGTCATTTTATTTCTTGACTGTTGCTTCCATGCGTGTTGATTGTGGATTCAAGTAAAATGAAATCATTGACAGTTTGACAATATTTTAAATTGTTGACAATGTTTTCTCCATTTATCATGATGTTCCTTATTGGTCCATTTGTGAAGATTTTTGTTTTCTTTATAATGAGGTGTAATCCATACCAAAGACTATGCAAAGGCATTCAACTGTGTGGAACATAACAAATTGTGGATAACACTATGAAGAACGGGAATTCCAGAACACTTCATTGTGTTCATGAGGAACCTCTTCATAGGTCAACAGGCAGTCGTTCGAACAGACAACAGAATACCACATGGTTTAAAGTTAGGAAAGGTTATGTGTCAGGGTTGTATCTTTTCACCATACATATTCAATCTGTATGCTGAGCAAATAATTAGAGAAGCTGGATTATATGAAGAAGAATGGGACATCAGGATTGGATGAAGGCTCGTTAACAGTCTGTGTTATACAGATGACACAACCTTGCTTGCTGAAAGTGAAGAGGACTTTAAGCACTTACTGATGAAGATCAAAGACTACAAGCTTCAGTATGGATTACACCTCAACATTAAGTGAACAAAAATCCTCACAAAAAAATCCTAATAAACGTACTGCTATGAAAACTCTGTGTGTGTGTGTGTGTACACAGTCACACCTCACTGATTTTGCTTCTCTAGAGAATCCAGCCTAAGACATTTGGTACCGAGAGTGGTTCTAGAGAAACAAAACCGTAAGGATGAGTTTTCTAAATTGGTTCTCAAGTCCGGTTAGTCTTAAAGGCTCTGATGACTCTGCCTCCAGTTTAGTAAAGAGGGCACTGCTATTCCATGGAGTGAGGTGGCAATAGAAATACTCAAAATCTCACTACCAATAGATTAAGTAGGTGAGAGGCGAGGCTCTGGGTGATCACGTGTTTGATACTTTTCTACAACTTTGTCAGAATGAGAAAAATAAGGAAGCTGATTGATTGGTCCTACTTTCAATAGACAAAGTGGTAAAAGAAAAGGATGAGCTTAAGGCTTCAAAGTCACAGCTCAAGTGTTGCATAAATTTGCATAAACAAATTTGCCACTTGTGCCCTGAAAAAGAGCCTTATTTCTTGTAATAACAGCAGATATTGTTGAAAACCAAACCCAGAGTCTTATCAACACCAATGATTCTCCAAGAGGCATCAATTCTATTTTACATCTCTTGAATTTTTCTTCTTTTTTCCATTTTTTAAATAAAAATTAGCAAATAAAAGGGGAATGAGTGCCTCCCCAAAGAGGAAACAATAAAAAATACATGCAAGCAATGTGAAAGTAAAAATATAAAGATTCTTGTTTAATATATTTTGAAAAACCTATTTTGCACTTATCCCTCAATGTCTTGAGTTATATTTATTTGAGTTCATGTCCTACTTCTCCTATTAGATTGCTCCTAAATAAAACTCCTTAGTCCTCATCACTCCCTATTACCAAGACTGCATCTATTATAGTAAGCACTTAACAAACTTTTGTTGGATGAATAAAAAAAGAAGAGATATACTGAATTGCAGAAAGTGATGACACAAAAGGAATGTGGTAAAGGGGGTGAAATCTGACCAATAAAAGAGACAACTAAAATAATAAGAAGTGACAGACAATGATTTATATTGAGGTCACTTTTGAAGTTTATGAAGAGGCAGTATTCATGGCTGTCCTGACTAATACCAAATATGTGGTCACTTTAATTTTTTGGTGCAACTGAATGTAATCAAGAGAGTATACTCACATAGGGGCTATTTGTTATATGTAAGGTTCAGAAGAAATAAAATTTTTCCCCTCAGTATGGCATTTGTGTGGAAACTAGTCAACAAAAATTTACTTCTGTGGTGTTTTAATTATATTCCTATAGCTAATTTTATGAGTGGCATGTAAAAAGTAAACTGCTTGACCTAGTTAATTGCCTTTTTTTCTTTTTTTTAAGTGTACTTTAGATGAAGATTTACAGAACAAACTAGCTTCTCATTAAACAGTTGGCACACATATTGTTCTATGACATTGGTTAAGAACCCCATGACATGTCATCACTCTCCCTTCTTGAACTTGGGTTCCCTATTACCAGCTTTCCTGTCCCCTCCTGCCTTCTAGTCCTTGTCCCTGGGCTGTTGTGCCCTTTTAGTCTCTTTGTATTTTACGAGCCTGTCTAATCTTTGGCTGAAGGGTGAACCTCAGGAGTGACTTCATTACTGAGCTAAAAGGATGTCTTCTGGGTTTCTCCGGTCTCTGTCAGGCCAGTAAGTCTGGTCTTTTTTTGTGAATCAGAATTTTGTTCTACATTTTTCTTCAGCTCCGTTCTGTCCCGGAACTTCTATTGTGATCCTTGTCAGAGCAGTCAGTGGTGGTAGCCAGGCATCATCCAGCTGTACTGGACTCAGTCTGGGGGAGGCCATGGTAGTTGTGGTCCATTAGTGTTTTGGACTAACCTTACCCTTTTATCTGTTTTTTTTCATTCTCCCTTGCTCCTGAGGGGTGAGACCAGTGGAGAATCTTAGATGGCTGCTCACAGGCTTTTGAGACCCCAGATGCTACTCACCAAGGTAGAATGTAGAACATTTTCTTTATAAACTATGTTATGCCCATTGAGCTAGGTGTTCCCTGAGACCATGGTCCCCACAGCCCTCAGTCTAGCAATTTGGTCCCTCAGGGAGTTTGGATGTGTCTGTGGAGCTTTGATGACCTTTCCTTGTACAAGTTGTGCTGGATTCCCCAGTACTGAGTACTGTCTTACCCTTCACCAAAGTTACCACTTATCTATCGTCTATTTAGTGTTCCCCTCACTTTCCTCCCTCATAACCATCAAAGATTGTGACTTTTTGTCCATAAGCTTTTTCATGAGTTTTTACAGTAGTGGTCTCATACAATATTTGTCCTTTTGTGATTGACTTATTTCACTCAGCATAATGTCCTCGAGTTTGATCCATATTATGAGGTGCTTCACAGATTCATCATTGTTCTTTATCATTGCATAATACTCCATTGTGTGTATGTACCACACTTTATTTATCCATTCATTTGTTGATGGGTATCTAGGTTATTTCCATCTTTTTGCTACTGTGAAAAATGCTGCAATGAACATGGGTGTGTGTATGTCTACTCATGTGATGACTTTAATTTCTCTAGGATATATTCTTAGGAGTGGTGTTGCTGGATCATATGGTATTTCTATTTCTAGCTTTCTAAGGAAGCACCACATCGTTTTCCAAAATGCTATCATTTTGCATTCCCACCAGCAATGCGTAAGAGTTCTGATCTCCCCACAGCCTCTCCAACATTTGTTATTTTCTGTTTTTTGGATTTGTGCCGGTAATGCCAGGGTGAGATGGTACCTTGTGGTTTTGGTTTTCATTTCTATAATGGCTAGTGATCATGAGCATTTCCTCATGTGTCTGTTGGCCATTTGAATGTCTTCTTTGGTGAAGTGTCTGTTCATTTCCTTTGCCCATTTTTTAATATGATTATTTG
>NW_004444212.1:2054496-2071906 GCF_000243295.1 Trichechus manatus latirostris
GGGTATTATTCAGTTTCCATGTAATTGATTTTTTTTCCTTGCTTTTTCTGTTGTTACTGTCTACATTGATGGTATTGTAGTCAGAGAACATACTTTGAATTATCTCAACATTTTGGATCCTGTTGAGGATTGCTCCGTGGCCTAAAATGTGATCTATTGTGGAGAATATTCTATGTGCATTGGAAAAGAATGTGTACTTTGCAGTGCTTGGGTGGTGTGTTTTATGTATGTATATGAGGTCAAGTTGGTGGATAGTGCCCTTTAGGTAATCTGTATCTTTGCTGAGTTTCTTTTTAGTTGTTCTGTCCTTTACTGAGAGTGGTGTGTTGAAGTCTCCTACTATTATTGTGGAACTGTCAATTTCTCTTTTCAGTGTTGTTTGAGTTTGTTTTATGTATTTTGGAGCCCTGTCATTGGGTGTGTAGATGTTTATTATGGTTTTGTCTTCATGATGGATCATCCCCTTAATCATTATATAGTGTCCTTCTTTATCTTTTATGGTGGATTTTGTTTTAAAGTCCATTTTATCTGAGATTAGTATTGCCACTCCTGCTCTTTTTTGGTTGTTGTAAGCTTGATATATTTTTTCCAGCTTTTGATTTTTATTAAATTCATGTCTTTGTCTCTAATGTGCGTCTCTTGTAGACAGCATATTGATGGACCCTGTGTTTTTATCCATCCTGTCACTCTCCATCTCTTTATGGGTGCATTGATTCCGTTTACATTTTCTGTAATTATTGATAGATGTGAGTTTATTGCTGTCATTTGGTAGTGCTTCTTTTGTGGTGCTGATGTTTTCTTTGTTCTTACTCTTCTGTGTTGAATTCCTTTTGTTTGTGGATTTTTTTTTTTCATTTCTTTTGTTTTTGTACGTTTTGTTTTTACTGAGACTTTATCTTTTTCCTCTTTATTTTTATGAGTACGTTTAACTTTCTTTGTAGCTACCATGAAATTCACCCTTACCTTTCTAAGTTTGATGCAGTCTATTATTACTTGATCTCACCTTGCCTTCCTCTCCATTAGAAAGTTCTATACCTACACCATTTATTCCATCTTTTATTTTTCTGATCTTGATGTCATTTACAGATTAATTGCTCTGATTCTGTGTTGTATTTCTTTTGGTTTTGGATAGTCCTTGAGAGTTTATTTCCTAGATTCGTATCTGGCTAGAACAATCTTGTGTCCAAATTCAGTCTATGGTCTGATGTTGTTTGTTCTCAGACCAAAGGACTCCTTTTAATAATTCTTGTAAATTTTGTTTAGTTTTTACATATTCCCTTAATTCTTGTTTATGTGGAAATGTGCTAATTTCTCTATCATATTTGAATGAGAGTTTTGCAGGATGTATCATTCTTGGCTGGCATTTTTTTTCAAGGTTTTATATGTCATCCCATTGCCTTCTTGCCTGCATGATTTCTGCTGCATAATCTGAGCTTAGACTTATTGTTTCTCCTCTGTATGTGACTTGTTTTTCACTAGCTGTTCTCAGGATTCTTTTTTTTCTTTGTTTTTTTCGAGTGTGATTATGATATGCCTTGGTAATTTTCTTATGTTGTCTATCGTATATGGGGTTCTTTGAGATTCTTGGATGGCCAGCTTTACATCTTTCATGATATTGGGGAAGTTTTCTATCAGGAGTTCTTCAGTGATCTTCTCTGTGTTTTCTGTTTTCTCCCCCTGTTCTGTAACTCCACTCACTCACAAATTTTTGCTTTTGATTGTATTGCACATAACTCTCAGGGCCTCTTCATTTTTCTTCATTCTTTTTTCTGAGTTTTCCACAGAGGTGTATCCAAGCGTTTGTCTTAAATTCCACTGATTCTGTCTTCCACTGTTTCAAACTGCTCCTCAGCCCTTCTATGACTGTCCATTTCTGAAATCTTGTTGTTTACCTTTTGGATTTCCAATTTTTTTTTTTTTGTATAATTTCTAGTTGTGAATTTATTTTGGCATTTTGTTCCTGCATTATTTTCCTGAATTCTTCCAATTTTTCTTCTGTATTTTCCATGATTTTTTCTATTTTTTCCTCCTTTTTGTATGCTTTTTTTTTTCAACTCTTGGATAATTCTGAGTATTAGAGATTTTAATTTCCTATCAGGTAGTTGTAGTGCTTTTTCTTCCATTGGAAAGTCTACTGGTGTTTTAGTTTGGATGCCTACTGGAACCATCCTGTCCTGTTTTTGTAAATATTTTGATATTGTCTGCTGTCTTTGAGGCATTCAGTAGTTATTTTTCTCATTTATTAACTGTAGATTTTTTGTTTCATCCTTTTTTTTTTTTTGGCTATGTCTGAACAGGCAGGCTGTGTGTTCTTTGTTGTTTGCTCTTCTGTAGGCCCGATACTTTTCACCTCCTTCTCCATTTGGCAGTGTTAGTCACT
Source organism: Trichechus manatus latirostris (assembly GCF_000243295.1). NCBI lineage: Eukaryota > Metazoa > Chordata > Mammalia > Sirenia > Trichechidae > Trichechus > Trichechus manatus. Next base: position 2,056,877 of record NW_004444212.1, read on the forward strand.
CAGGTATGGTACAGCAGGGCAGGTCTAGGTGAAGAGGAGTTACTGGGATGGGTTGTTTGTGGCAGTTACTACAGCCACCAGGGCATATCGGTAATCAGTGCAAGGCAGGCTCTGTAGGCCGTGCCTGTACTGCTTAGTGATGTTAAGTGTACAGTGCAGGTAGGGAGGATGTAGGGCTGAGATTGTTATGTGTGGAGCTAAGATGGATATGGGAGAGAGGAGAGAGGAACAGGAGCCAAAAACATACAAACAAAAAAAAAAAGAGTTCTAGGGGAGCTTACCGTTGGAGTAGAGAGATGAGAGACTATGAAATGCAGAAAAACAAAAAGGGGAAGAAGAAAAAAGAAAAGAATGAATAAATAAAAATCAAAAAGGAAAAGGAACAGCAAAGCTCCCAGGGATCCCACAGGTGCAGCTATGACGTCTGGTGAAGTTGTTCTCAGTTGTTGCAGTACAGCCTGGCTAGAAGGCTTAGAGGTATTCAGCACCAAGTTTTCAGGGAACAGAAAGAGAAGGAATGTATAGAGAGATGAGAAACTGAGTAATGAAGAAAGACAAAAAGGGAAAAAGAGGGAAAAGAAAACAAAACAAATTTAAAAAAAAGAACAGGAAAAGCCCCCGAGAAAACAGAAAAAAAAAAAATGAAGAAAGAAATGCCTTCAGGGATCCCTCTGCACATGTACGCAAGCCTAGGGGGTAGGTTCCAACCCGCGCAGCACTGCCCGGCCAGATTGGGCTCCCAACTCAAGACAAGGAAAAGAAAGCAAACAAACAATTCAAAACAAACAAACAAACAAAAGCCCCAGAATCCCACCAGCGTGGCAGCCCAGACCGGGAAGCAGTTCCACATTGGAGTGGAGCTCTGCAGCCCCTCAGGAAGAAGCAAAGATGGCGCACGGAGCCAGGTATTTGAGTGAAAGGAGGGGGAGGTGGTGAGAGGTAAGGAAGAAAACAAAAGAAGCGGAAAAAAGCAACACCAGCAGCCAACAAATGGCATTCAGAGAGCCAGCCAGTGAGGGCAGGTGGAATCCAAGCAGCCGGTGCTTCCCAGGCAAGAGACTGTGTCCGCGGGAAGCAGAGGAGGTCGAGTAGGGGTGAAAAAGGGTGGGGTGTGGGAAAGCAAACATAACAAATTACCAGTGGTTTTGTCTCCTGCTGGAAGCTCCACGAAGTGTTTTCTCGTACCTCCTATTTGCTGGTCTCTGATAGGAGTCCAAGATGGCGGAACTGTGCTGCATTAGCTGATAGGGTACCTCTGCATGAAACTCTCCTCGCTGTCCATTCTCTGTCAGTTTCTCACTCCATTTGGTGCTTGGCTGAGTTCTTTCTCTCTTCATTTGATGTTTTAGGGTTTCAGGATTGCTGTGTTCTCTGTTTGGCTTAGTTTTTTGGATCTTTGTTGTGGAGGGACAGCATGGTGCTTCTGCCTAGAGCGCCACTTTGCTGGAAGTTCTTTTCCCCATTTTTTTATTGTCTTTTTGTCTGGTAATATTTTTGTCTTTTAATTTATTTGTCTTTTTGTTGTAGAGATGTTGTATTTTCTTGTAAACTTTAGAGATTAAACCTTTGTCTGATTCGCAATGGCCAAAAATGCTTTCCCAATCTGTAGGTTCTCTCTTTACTCTTTTGGTGAAGTCTTTTTATGAGCAAAAGTGTTTAATTTTTAGAAGATCTCAGTTATCTAGCTTATCTTCTGGAGTTTGTGTGTTGTTTGTTATGGTTTGTATCCTGTTAATGCCATGTGTTAAGGCCTCCAGCGTTGATACTATTTTTTCTTCTATAAACTTCATAGTTTTTGGCTTTATACTTAGGTCTTTGATCTATTTTGAATTAGTTTTTGTATACAGTGTGAGGTTTGGGTCCTGTTTCATTTTTTTTGTAGATGGACTTCCAGTTTTGCCAACACCATTTGTTAAAAAGACTGTTCCTCATTTGATGGAGTTTGGGAACTTGTCAAAGATCAGGTGACCGTAGGTGGATGGATTTACATCTGGGTTCTCAATCCCGTTCTGTTGTTCAATGTATCTGTCATTGTACCAGTACCAGGCTATTTTGACTACTGTAGCTGTACAGTAGGTTCTGAGGTCAGGTAGTGCAAGTCCTCCTACTTTATTCTTCTTCAATAGTGCTTTACTTATGCTTTCTGTATAAAGTTAATAATTAGTTTTTCCATATCTTTAAAGAATGTTGTTGGTATTTGGATCGAGATTGCATTGTATTTGTAAATTGCTTTGGGTAGAATTGTCATTTTCACAATGTTGAGTCTACCTATGCATGAACATGGTATGTTTTTTCATTTATGTAGATCTCTTTTGGTTTCTTGCAGTAGTGTTCTGTAGTTTTCTTTGTGTAGGTCTTTTACATCCCTGGTTAGATTGTTAATTGCTTTTTTGACATATGATTTACCCGATCCAAACATCCCTTTTGAACTGATCAACCTATTTGGTGACAGAGGCTAGGACTCTCGCACAAGGCCGCAAAACTTCAAATAATTCTGGATGATAACAAGATGGCAGCGTGATTTCTCCAGCACTCTAAAATGACTGGATGCTCTTCAAACCTTAAATATGAATGAGTTGAGTCTCTTCAATCTGGGTGTTCTGGTTTTATCAATTATTTATTTATAAATAAGACATAAACTTAGAAAAAATATATTTATCTTTTGAAGATTGTTAAAACTTTTATTTAAATATTTCCAACAATTAAATTCTAATGCAGTGTGAACATAATTGGATTTTAGTATTGCTAAAAGGGACAAAATATGACATACCCCCACTTCTCTAAACCAGATCCTTAGGCTGGGTGTCTGACACAATTCAATACATGACATCCCACATTTTGGCCCCCCAAAATTCATGTTATTGCCACATGTAAAACATATTCACCCCATCATGTCATGGTAAAAGTCAAAGTCTTAAATTAACTCCAAGTCCAAAATCCAATAATTCCTTTTCATCTGTGAAATCTAGAATACAAGTTATATGCTTCCGAAGTTATAATGGTGCAAAAGACAGGCACAAGCTAGAGATTTCCATTACAAACGGAAGGAATTGCAGGAAAAGAAGGCATAACGGGCACCAAAGAAGTCAGCAGAACACATTGCATTAGCCCTGAAGGCATGAAAATAATCCTCTGTTCTCTGGGACCATTTACACAACAGTACTGTCCTCCAGACTCTAGGTATTGGCCATACTCTCCACTCTCTGAGTTGAGGCCCCTCAGTCCTGGGCTTCAACTCTGCCTTCTAGGCCCACTGGGATGGCAACTCTGCTCCCTCTGCTTAGGCGCACCATTCTCATAGTTCATCTAAGTGGCAACTTCATCCTTAGAAACATCAGAGGCCATGGCTCTACCCTTTCAAACCCCAGAGGTCATGGCCGTACCTTATGAGACTAAAGCAACTCTACTTCCGGTGTTCCTTGTCTCTTCAGTTTCTGCTTTCTGGTTCCTTGGCCTCTCTGCCCTCGGGCCTCATGCCCACATCTGCCCTGCTGGGGCAAGTGTTCCAAATCTCTGTAGCTCCACCAATAAGTGCCTGGAGGCACCCCTCTCCACCAGAAAGCCTACTGCACACAGGCATTCGGCCCTCTCACTCCTTGGGTCAGCTCCTGAGCTGTCTGGCACTGGTATCCTGGTTCTGCTGCTGTCGGTTTGCTGCTGCTGCCAGTTCTGTGCTTCAGGCAGTCCTCTGCTGTGGCTGGTCTTCTGCAGCTGTTTCTCACCATCTGCACCTTCTCCAGTGTTAACAGTTCTCCTCACTTCCTTCTGAGTCTTCTATCCATTCATAGTTTCAAAATCGCTTCCACATTTTAGGTATCTGTTACAGCAGCACCCCACTCCTTGTACCAAATTCTGTCTCAGTCATCTAGTGCTACTATAATAGAAATACCACAAGTGAATGGCTTTAACAAAGATAAATTTATTTTCTCACAGTCTAGTAGGCTAGAATTCCAAGTTCAGGGCATCTGCTCTAGAGGAAGGCTTTCTCTTTCGGCTCAACCTTCATCAACCTTCTCCTGTTCTAAGAGCTTCTCCATGAAGGAACCCCTGGTCCAAAGGATGCACTCTGCTCTTGGTGCTGCTTTCTTCCTGGTATGAGATCCCTTACTCTCTGCTCGTTTTCTTTTCCTTTTATCTCTTGTAAGATAAAAGGTGGTGCAGGCCACACCCTTGGGAAACTCCCTTTACATTGGCTCAAGGATGTGACCTTAGTAAGGGTTTTACAATCCCGTCCTAATCCTCTTTAGCATAATCTAATCTTGCCTTATTAACCATAGGCAGAGATTAGGATGTACAACACATAGGAAAATTACAATCACAAAATGGAGGACAACCACACAATACTGGGAACCATGGCCTAACTGAGTTGATACGTATTTTTGGGGGACACAATTCAATCCATGACTCTGGGCATCAAAATTTCTCCTTTGTGTGATTCTTTAGAAACTGCTGATTGTTCACCAAGTTAAGTGTTTTATCATCAACTTTTCCTCTTTTTATTTATGATATTAAATCTCATAATTTTCTTTTTAATGGTGGTAACCTCAAACAACCTCTAGATATAGACACCCAAGCACTCATAATGCTTTATTAATATAAACTAGTAGGATCACTCTGGAATCTCTGTTTAAAAAAAAAAAAAAGGGGGCCTCATTTTAAAATACAAAGTCTTATGAACTATTTTCTTCTTCTTCTTTTTTTTAATTGTACCATGCTTGACCTGGGAAGAAGCCTACAGACAATAAAGGAGACTATTGATTATAATGTAAAGAGTGTTTGTCTTTTTTCCCCTGTGATTATGTATCTTTTAATCCTTTTCTCACTACATGAGATAATAAGAAATTAAAATGTTTATTTTGTTAGCATTCTTTAGAAAAGTGGACTACAGACAGCCTTTGAGTCTAGGCTTACTGTACAATACTTCTGGAAACGTAAACTTAAATTTCATCTGCTCTTGCAATAAATGGAGTCCCTGGGTGGTGCAAATGGTTAAAGTACACGACTGTTAACTGAAAGATTGGAGGTTCACACAGAGAGTCCTGAAAGAAAGACCTGGTAACTTACTTCCAAAACATCAGTCACTGAAAACCCTATGGAGCACAGTTCTACACTGACACACTTGGGGTCACCATGAGTTGGAATAGACTTCAGCACAACTGATTTCTTGCCATAAATACTCAGTAATGTGCTGACACTGGTTATCTGCACCTGACATATTGGCTAGCATGTAGCCGAAGTCATCTGAAGATCAGGTTAGATGGTGGCCGGGAGTATATGAAAAACACTAATGTATTGTGAAAAGAGATCGATGAATACAGCAAAATATTCACTTTACAGATAGTTTCCCTCAAGATCTAGGAAGCTACACCTCCATCTGGTAGCATAGTAGGTATCTCCTTGTGTAAGTTCTGTCTGTCTATCTGCATTGCACATGGAGACAGGCTGTGCCTCAAACTTCCAGACAACCATAAGACTGTTAGGAATGAGAAACATACACCCATTGGTATCAACCATTCCATGGGTGCTATGTTCATCTGTGATCCAGCCGGATACTTATACAGTGTTGGCAAAGTGAAAACCATTATTATTAGTTATATAAAGCAAATGCTAAATAATAACAACAGATTCTTGAAAGGAGAACTGCTTACCCTTCCCCAAATTACCCATGTCCGTTCTTATGTACCTGGGCAGGCAACTGTGGTTCAGGTCAGATGCTGTGTTCATGTCTTTGCTGCCTCTGGCTACCACCATGCTGCCTGAGGCTTCTGCCCTGCTGTTGGGCCTCGCTGGGCCAGAAGAACCCCACACAGGAACTCCTGAGCCTCTGCTGCTGGCCTTGTTGGCCTCTGCTTCTGGCTCCTACCATGTTACCAGGGCCTGTAGGACTCTCTTGCCATCACACTACCCAGGCCCTCACTGTCCAGGGGGAAATCTTGCAACCCCTGCATGGGGCACACTCAGGACTCTCTTGTTCTGCACAAGCAAGTGTTACAGCTGTTAACTCTGCTGGCAAGCCTCCCACCAAGAGACATCCAGCTCTGCCCTGTTGTAGGAAGACCCCTGCACAGCATCCTCCAAGGTAACCCCTCCACGAGGCACACTCAGGCCTCTGCCTTGCAAAGGCAAGTGTTACAGCTCTTTTAGCTTCGCAGGCAAGCTCTTGCCTGAAGGTGCTCAGCTTTTACTCTGTGGACCAGGCAGGTTTACTGCCACTGTTTCTCACTGTCTTCAGCATTCACTTTTCTGGGTCTAGTAGGCTCTCAGTGCAGGACCCCGGGTCCTTGGTCCAAAGGGTATGCTCTGCTCCAGACTCTTCTGAATGGTAGTGAAGTCTCCCTGAACCTCTGTGGGATTGACCTTTATATAAGCCTACTCCTTGTCCTTGTGGTGAAGTGGTTAAGAGCTCAGGCTGCTAACCAAAACATCGGCAGTTCAAATCCACCAACAGCTCCTTGGAAACCCTATGGGGCTGTTCTACTCCATCCTATAGGGTTAGTATGAGTCAGAATTGAATCAATAGCACGCAACAACAACTCTTTGTCAATTTCAAGGCATGGTCCTCCCACCAGGATCAGAAACTGGCCAATCCCCTCAGTAGACCACAAATCATTCAATTTGCATAATAATTACCCAGTCCCCTCAGTGGATGCAAGTCACTCACTGTGACCCAGCCAATCATTCTGGGGTAGTTTCAAGACCATGGGTAGAAAAGCCGTATAAAAGCACCTGCTTTATGTGACCATTTTCATAAGTTTTTATATTCTTTGTCTATTAAATCAACTTTAAATCTTCTAATGGTGTCTCTTGAAACCTTTCAGTACATCACATTGCTTTAAGATCCTTGATAAAAAGTTAGGCCTTAGGAGACATGGGGTGATTTTTTAAAGATTTATTTTTAAATAGTGTTTGCAGTTGTTAAAATAGAACTGCATTTGTAAGCAAATTATTGTGTCTAGAAGTGAATGGTTTAAATAAATATTTTTATTGAAGTGACATGCAGTTGAGAATGTTGTCATTTATGGAACATAGCTTAACAATTTGCAGCTTCATAGAAGAGTCTTAACCGTCGAAAAAATCAAGATGGCAGGAAAGTGAAGCAAACATATTTATGGAAAACAAAAGAAGGTTCCGGGTTTACAGGGTTTTCTAACTACCAGTAAATGTTGCTGTTTAACTGTAAATTTGATCATTGTGGGTTAACTTGGTTGTATTCCTGTTGATTTTCCAAACAGTCCTCTTTCATATTTTTCCTCTTCAGAGGCTTTTTCAGTTATTGCCCACCAATTGTGCTCATTTCACAGCCAACTGCAGGTAATGAGATGCTGATTGGGGATTCTAGAATTCACTTGCCGATGATTATGTGTTATTTTAACAGGAGAATGACAATAATTTCCTGTAATGCCACTTGTTAAGGTAATTATGCTATAATTGCCTTATCAAGGTGTCATAGAGGAGAGAGGAGAAATTCCGAGATTTCACAGCTGCTGTCATGCTCCTTCAAGTGGTGTCTTGAAACTGCATTGTCAGCCATCAGGATAAACCCTTCCAATTGTTTTTCACCTGAACAGTGTTTTCCTAGACAGGTCATGGGACATTAAAATAAGATATTTCAACTGCTGATTTTGTCTTTGTCTTAACGTAAAGGTTATGTGATAAATTAAATGCACAAAATTACAGATATATTTAAGCATGTTTCCAATGCAATGGAATCTGAAGAGTTGATTCATACAAAATGTGGTTTTAAAAATAAGTTAGATTTTTATAAACATACTAGCATGCAATAAATGACACGTGTATGTAAAATATATGAGTCAAAAACATGAGTTTTCCAGTTAAAATCTAACTGAAAATGATGTTCATATTCTGAAAGATAAAATAGCACTCTCTGTTTAATATAGTTCCATAGTGAAGATTATTTGTTAATTTAAATAAGATCTTATAGCTTTATTACAGTTATTAATAACAAGTACATTCAGTGAATATGGGACTCTGTTTTAAAATATTAAGCAAAATGATCCTAAATTTAGGAGATTCAAATATGTTTTCTCTGTACACATTAAGCTTGCATTCTATTTGGAGGGAGACTTTCTGAAGCCATGGAGGTTGGATAAACCCCTGAAACTACTGCCCTTAAACTAAAAATATCTCCTGAAGTCTTAAAACCAAATAGGTAAGTTTAACTAGTAAAAACTGTCCACTTTGAGCATTATGCTCTTTTAAAAACTATCTACATGGGATCAAATTGACAACAGCAAGTCAAAAGTTTAGATAAGAAGCTTATGGAGCAGTGAGTTTATGATAATGGGGAGGAAATAACTCAGAAAATAAGAATGATTGCACAACTCCAAGCATGTAATCAATGTCGCTGAATTCATTACATGTAGAAATGGTTGACTTCGTATGCTTTGCTGTGTGTATTCTCAACAACAACAACCAAATAAATAAAATTCAGAAAATAAAGATAAACAAGTAAAAAATATAGTGCGTTAGACGTGGCAAGTGGTAAGGAGGAAGAACAAAGCAGAAAAGATATACTGAAAGTCAGGAAGTGATCACAGACTGGAATTAACTGAAGAAGTTAACTATGTGATAACAGAGACGAAAGCTTTAACAGGAAGTACAGAGACCCTGATGCAGTACAGGTGGTATATTTGAGAAATAATAAAGAGATAATTATGGCTGGAGTGGAAAGAACAAGGAGGAGAAAAGTAGCAGATAAGTTCAGAGAGGAAACAAGACTAGGTAATATACAGTCTTGCAGGCCACCACAGAGAGTTTAGCTTTTACTTCGAGAGGAATGGGAATCTATCAGAGGGTTTTGACAGACATGAAATACTCTACAGTTTTGCAGGATCATTCTGACTGCTGTGCTGGGAATAGACTAGATGGGGAACAAGTGCAGAAACTGGGACACCAGTTAGTAGACTACTGGAATAGTGCACATGATTGATGAATGGATGGTGGTGCCTTGGACCATGGAAGTGGCACAAGAAATGACAAGAAGTGATCCTACATGATATTCTGATATGCCAAATGTGGATAAGACAAAGGAGAAAAAAAAGTATTGAGAAAACCAAGGCTCTTGGCCAGTTTAACTAGAAGAACAGAGCTGCCACTACCTGAGTGGGAAAAATTGCAAGAGGAGCTGGTTGGGGGAAAAATAACAGAAGCTCAGGCTTGTACATATTAACTTTTAGAAGTTATTAAGGAACTAAGTACAAATATCAAGGAGGCAGTTGCGTATATGGATCTGGTATTCAAGGGAGAGATAGGGATTTGTAGTTTTTTGGTTTTAGAATGGGAGATTTTAAAGAAAGTGTATGTTAACAGAAATGATTCAGTGGAGAAGGATGGTGTAGGAAAGAGATGAAATCACTTAAAAAACAAAGTCTTCGAGGGACAGAGGAAAGGGAACAGGATCAAGGATACATATTTGCCACTACCGTTTGATAGAAGAAGGGAATTTTCTCTCCTTTTAATGTATGTGAATGAGGTGATGGTACAGAGCAGATGGAGGAGGACAGAGCATTTTCTGCCTAGTATATTTTAGTGGAATAGTATTTTGAAATATTATGTGACATATGTTTTCATATATATATATAAACCCTGGTGGTGCAGTGGTTAAGAGCTAAGGCTGCCAACCAGAATGTCGGCAGTTCAAATCTACCAGGCACTCCTTGTAAACCCTAGGGGGCAGTTCTACTCTGTCCTATAGGGTCATTATGAGTCAGAATCAACTTGACAGCAATGAGTTTGGTTTTATATATATATATATATATATATATATATAATCCTGCATCCTGTCCTGTATTAATCCTACATTATGAAGCTAGGCTTTATTGCCTCAGGTAAAAGAGAATATGAAACGATTTAATACATATTAACCTCTTGATTTTTGAGTTCTTATTTAAACATTTTAAAAATTAAAGCTGAGCAATACTTTGAAAGTCAGAGCACTTTTAATTTTCAAGAACAAAGTTTTGTTGAAAGGGATTTTTTTTTTTTTTTTAAATCTTGGAATTAAAAATAGCCAAGCTAAGCAGACCAATAGCAAAATCCAGAAGATTCAGTGCATGGACTATAAACCATAGCTCATTGAGTTGAGGAGAATCTGAGAAAAAAGTAGGGGCTGTTTTCCCTTCCAAGGTGTGATGAGTTCAATCCCCAGGCAGAGAGGAGATCACAGGGGATTAAACATGAGCTTAGATGCTGCCTGGGTGCCTGAGTGGAGGCCCAATGTCTCAGCACCTTGGGGGGAGACCACATGGAGAGCAAGTGTGTGATAGAAATGCCTAACTATTTCAAGGCCAGCAGACAGAAAAATTTCATACCTAGTTTCTTAGGGGTAATCTAAGGAGAGAGAGGTTCTCTTAGAAATGCCCTGATTCCATCATGGCTCCTAAGAGGTGGATGATGGCTACCTGAGAGTGCCTGGGTGAATGGAATGGGGTAGAGCCTCATGGAAGCATTTAATCCCAGGGTAGTTTGGGGAAATTGGCTGACTGTGGATTGGCCAAAGACAGAATACAGGTGTAGAGAGCTCTAAGGCCTAGGCTTCAATAGGAAGGTTCAGAGTTCATGGGCCTAGCAGAAGGAGGGCAAGAGGAAGCTCCACTTGCACCTCAGCAGAGGCCAGTGAGGAGAATAAGAAGCATGAGCCAGATGTGTGCTTCCCTGTCAAAGTGTAATTTTCAAAAAGGTAAACTCACAGTTTTAATGCAAATATAAAGTAAATACATTTAAAATTTTTTATTCAGTTCACTAATTAGTGAGGAAATGGGTAAAGTTATCATTACTTTAAAGGAGAATTTGAAGGATGACTAGATGACAGATGATAGCAATAAATACACACACATAGACACACACACATGCTCTTGCTTGGAGGCCAGAATGTTTTTGTTTGTTTGTTTGTTGTTGTTGCTGTTTACAAGACTTGTTCATATCTTAAAGTACCTGCTAGATAGAAAAGAAGAAAAAACGGAGGTGGACAAGATCCAGAAGTGACCACATTTAAACCAGAAATATATGATTTAATTTAAAATGATGGGCAGTACAGTTTTACAGTATGAAAATTTAAGGATATCATTTTTTCTTAAAAATTAATGTTCAGATAGTATCTTTTGGTTTTATTCATGCTTATATGTGTTAGATATGATTTCAATAAAAAAAATAGAGAAAAATGTATTTGTCTTTAAAAGATTATGATTTAAAAAATAGTAAGTAATATGGCTAGTAATAAAATCTACAGCTCTTACAAATCAAATAATAATGGTGACACAGTGTGAAACCTGATTTAAGAGAAGCAACTGGTCAAGTCAACCATTCCCTCCTTTCCTCTCTCAACTCCTTTACTAAATAGATGCCTCATTTTATCTGACTTATCCATAGTTCATTTCCTCTTAAAATTTTCCTTAAAAATATAAAATGTTTAAAAATTTGGGATACAATGGACATCATGAAAGCAAATACAAAGAATTAAGACACGAATAAAACTAAAATCAAGCTGAGAACTAGCTGTCAATGAACATAAATGCAAACCAGTCTCTTTGCCCCCTTCTGCTAACCCAAACACAATTATGATAAAATATAAATTGGAAATAAAATTTTTTTGATAGCCTTTAAAAGTTATGTTTTTGCCATGAATTTGAACATTTCTAGAGCATTTTATTATAATTCCATTGATTTTTGTCAGTAATTCTGTCTTTAAAAAGGAGAAGTTTGAGGCGGGGACAAGATGGTGGAGTAGTCAGACTCTTCCAGTGAACCCTCTTACAACAAAGACCCAAAAAAACAAGTGAACCAATTATATATGGCAATCTGGGAGCCCTGAACATCAAAGGCAGAGTTGGGGAACAGGACTGAGTGGCAGGGGAAGGGAGAGATGGTTTGGAAGCAGTGAGGAGTTGCCAGTCCTGACCGGGTGAGAGCCTGAGCTATTCAGGCCTTATCAGCTCGAGGGTGAGTGGTGAGACAGGCAAGCAGTGGTGCTCAGGTGGAGTGTTTTCCACACCGGGAGAGACCCAGTGCCAGAGAGTCTACACGGCCATACAAAAACAGTGAGAAGCAGCAATGGATCAGCAAAAGATAAGTAATTGGCATACGGCCTATCATGCTGATCAAAAACACCCCCTTTAGGGAAAAAACCTCTCTCCCATTTACCTCCTTGTTCCCTGCACTGAACTGGGTCCTGGCCCAGCTTCAGCAATTGCCAAGTCCCCTGGGCTGGAAGTAGGATACATCACATGCCTGGAGCCATTGTCTTTGCTTTGGAGAGTGAACAAATTAACAAACAGGGGAAAAAATAAACTGCTGGCTCCCCTAAGCCAGGAAGCCAGGGTAGGCACAGCTCCTTTGCCTAGGCACTGACATAAGGGATCCATGGACTTTTCAGTGCCTTTCCCCCTACATAGACTTGTGTAGGCCCACCTCAACAGCATATAACTTCATTATCGCAGCACAACAGGGTATATACTGGAAGTCTAACTTCAACTGTTTCAGCTGTGAAGTGGTAAGTTCTTGACATTTGACACTGCTCTGTCCATTAAGCAGGGTCTTCACCTACACACTTCAGGGGCCTGAGGACTGGTGGCTATATGTATGCCACCTAGCCACCTGCAATAGGGCCCATGAATAAGAGGTGTCCCCCAGTCCTTACAGCCAACAGCATTAGGTGTTGATAGTCCAGCTGCAAAACCCACCCATCTGCATGCTCTAGAGAACAGGGACATGTCTTCATCCTGGACACTCAGGGGCAGCCATCAGCCCCTTGCCTTGCTCAGAGTGTGTCTCCGTGCTGCAGCCAGATGCCTGTGCCTACACCAATCACCCATGCCTGTCTAGGACTGTAAGTGAGAGCCTATACCACACACTTGGTGGCTATGTACCTGGGCACCTAAGCTGAATCCATACAGAAGGAGTGGGTGGACTCCTGAGCTAACATACCTAGTAACAGATCTAACCACCTGGTGACAGGACAGTAGAGCTTCAAAGGTGCCAATAATCAAACTAGCTCTTACAAGCAACCTATTTGGGCATATCAAAACAAAACAAGAAGCTAGGACACAGTAAGGAAACATAAAATAAATAAATATAACAACTTATCCATGACTCAGAGACAATAGTCAATATCAAATCACATAAAGAGGCAATCCATGATGGCTTCAGCAAGCTCCCAAAATAAAGAATCTAGAAATTTTCCAGAGGAGGAAAATTTCTTGGAATTACCAGAGGCAGAATACAAAAGATTAATATACAGAACTCTCGAAATTAGGAAGGAAATTAAGCAAAACGCAGAACACACTATAGAGGAAATTGAAAAGATTAGAGAAGAGCATAATGACAAATTTAACAGGCTGCAAGAATCCATAGAAAGACAGCAATCAAAAATCCAGAAGATTAACAATAAAATTTCAGAACTAGACAAATTGATAGAAAGTCATAGGAGAAGAACTGAGGCAAAGGAGGTCAGAATTAGTGAGACTAAAGACAAAGCACTTGATACCAACTTATTTGAGGAAAAAATAGGCAAAAGGATTTAAAAAAATGAAGAAACCCTAAGAATTATGTGGGAATCTATCAAGAGGAATAACCTACAAGTGATTGGAGTACTAGAACGGAGTGGGGGGCTGGTAACAGAAAATACAGAGAGAATTGTTGAAGATTTGTTGGCACAAAACTTCCCTGATATTGTGAAAGATGACAAGATATCTATCCAAGATGCTCATCGAACACCACATAAGGTAGATCGCAAAAGAAAGTCACCAAGACATACTATAATCAAACTTGCCAAAGCCAAAGATAAAGAGAGAATTTTAAGAGCAGCTAGGGATACATGAAAAGTCATCTACAAAGGAGAGTCAATAAGAATAAGCTCAGACTATTCAGCAGAAACCATGCATGTAATAAGGCAATGGGATGACATATATAAAGCCTTGAAGGAAGGAAACTGCCAGCCAAGAATTATATATCTAGCAAAACTGTCTCTCAAATATGATGGCAAAATTAGGGCATTTTCAGATAAATGGAAGTTTAGGGAATTTGCAAAAACCAACCAAAATTACAAGAAATACTAAAGAGAGTCTTCCAGTTAGGAAATCAGTAACTTCAGATAACAACCCAAGACTAGAACACAGGACAGAGCAACCTGATATCAACCCAGATAGGGAAGTCACAGAAGTAAATCAAAGCTAAAACACTGAAACTAGGGAAACAGATATCAATATGTAAAAGACAACAACAATAAAACAAAAAGAGGGAATTAAAAATTGCAGACACAGATTTTTCATATGGAGAGGAAGTCAAGGTGACATAAAGAAATAAAAAACTGGTATAAACTTAGAAAAATAAGGGTAAATATTAAGGTAACCACAGAGGAAACTAACAATCCTACAAGTCAAAATAAAAACTAGAAAAATATAAAGACTCAGCAAACACAAAATCAACAACAATGAAAAAGATGAAAAGAAAATACATAAAGAAAAATGACTCAGCACAGAAAATTCAGGGGAAAAAAATAACTGTGAACAACACACAAAAAGAGACATCAAAATGACAGCACTAATTTATCAATAATTATGCTGAATGTAAATGGACTAAATGCACCAATAAAGAAACAGACAGTGGCAGATTGGACAAAAAAACACGATCCATCTATATGCTGTCTACAAGAGACACACCTTAGACTTAAAGACACAAACAAACTAAACCTCAAAGGATGGGAAAAAAATATATCAAGCAAACAACACTCAAAAAAGAGCAGGAGTGGTGTCATCATTTGAATTATGACCCCCAAAAAATGAGTGTATCAATTTGGCTAGACCATGATTCCTGGTATTGTGTGGTGTTCCTATATGTTGTAAATCCTGCCTCTATGATGTTAATGAGGGAGGATGGGTGGCAGTTGTGTTAGTAAGGCAGGACTCAGTCTACAAGATTGGATTGTATCCTGAGGAAATGTCTTGAGATATAAAAGACAGAAGTGAGCAGAGAGACAGGGGGACCTCATACCATCAAGAAAGCAGTGCCAGGAGC
>NW_004444212.1:2072160-2073220 GCF_000243295.1 Trichechus manatus latirostris
ATAACTATAATAAATATTTACGCACCCAAAGACAGGGCTCCAAAATACATAAAACAAACTCTAACAACACTGAAAAGAGAGATAGACAGCTCCACAATAGTAGTAGTAGACTTCAACACACCACTTTTGGTGAAGGACAGAACATCCAGAAAGAAGCTCAACAAAGACACAGAAGAGCCAAATGCTACAATCAACCAACTTGAACACTCTACCCAACTTTCTTTTCCAACGCACACGGTACATTCTCCAGAATACACCGCATATTAAGCCATAAAGCAAACTTAACCAAATCGAAAGCATCGAAATATTACAAAGCATCTTTTCTGACCATAAAGCCATAAAAATAGAAATCAACAACAGAGAAAGGAAGGAAAAAAAATCAAACACATGGAAACTGAACAACACCTCACTCAAAAACTACTGGATTAGAGAAGAAATTAGGATGGAATAAAGAAATTCACAGAATCAAATGAGAATGAAAACACATCCTACCAGAACCTTTGGGATGCAGCAAAAGCAGCACTCAGAGTTCAGTTTATAGCAAGAAATGCACACATCCAAAAAGAAGAGAGGGCCATAATCAAAACATTAACCCTACAACAGAAACAAGTAGAAAGAGGGCAGTAAAAGAAGCCGTCAGGCGCCAGAAGAAAAGAAATAATAAGAATTAGAGCAGAATTAAATGAAATAGAGAATAGGAAAACAATTGAAAGAGTTGACAAGACCAAATGATGGGTCCTTGAGAAGATCAGCAAAATTGATAAACCATTGGCCAAACTGACAAAAGAAGAACAAGAGAAGAAGCAAATAACCCATATATGAAATGAGATGGCTGATATCAAAACAGACCCAACTGAAATTAAAAGAATAATAACAGATTACTATGAAAAATTGTACTCTAACAAATTTGAAAACCTAGAGGAAATGGACAAATTTCTAGAAATTCACTACCTACCTAAACTAACACAAACAAAGGTAGAACAACTAAATAAACCCATAACAAAAGAAGAGATTGAAAAGGTAATTTAAAAACTGCCAACAAAAAAAACCACTGGCCCAG
>NW_004444212.1:2099862-2108329 GCF_000243295.1 Trichechus manatus latirostris
GGAGAGATGAGAGACTATGAAATGGAGAAAAACAGAAAGGGGAAGAGGAAGAAAAGAAAAGAATGAATAAATAAAAATCAGAAAGGTTAAAGAACTGCAAAGTTCCCAGGGATCCCACCGGTGCAGCTATGAGGTCTGGGGAATTCGCTGTCAGATGTTGCAGTACAGCCTGGCTAGAAGTTGTAGAGGTATACAATGCCAGTTATTCAGGGAACAGAAAGAGAAGGAAGATATAGAGAGACAAGAAACTGAGCAATTAAGAAAGACAAAAAGGGGAAAAGAAAAAAAAGAACAAGAAAGCCCCCCTCCAAAAAAACAGAAAAAAAATAACAACTAAAAAAGAAATTTCCTCAGGGATCCCTCTGCATCTCTGTGTAAGCCGAAGGGGAGTCTCCTTTCCACGCAGCTCCACCTGGCCAGAAAGGGCTCCCAACTCAAGAAAAGGAAAAGAAAAGAAACAAACAATTGAAAACAAACAAACGAGCAAATGCCCCGGGATCCCACTAGTGCGGTAGCCCATACCTGGAAGTAGCTCCACAGTCGAATGGAGCTCCGCAGCCTCTCAAGAAGAAGCAAAGATGGCGCACGGAGCCAGGCACTCGAGTGAAAGGAGGGGGAGATGGCCAGAGGCAAGGAAGAAATCAAAAGAAGTAGAAAAAAGCAACACCAGCAGCCAACAAATGGCACCTAGAGAGCCGCCTGCTCTGGTGTGTGGAATCCAACATGGTGCTTGCCGGTGAAGAGACCGTGGCCGCGGGAAGCAGAGAAGGCTGAGCCGGGGTGAAGAGTGGTGAGGGGTGGGAAAGCACACACCACAAATTACCGGTTGTTTTGTCTCCCTCTGGATGCTCTGTGAGGCTGCTTTCTCGTACCCCCTGTTGGCTGGTCTCCGATAGGAGTCCAAGGTGGTGGATCCGTGCTGCGTTAGCTTGTAGGGGACCTCTGCATGAATCTCTCCTTGCTCTCCATTCTCTGTCAGTTTTCTCACTCCATTTAGTTCTTGGCGGAGTTCTTTATCTCTTCATTTGATGTTTTAGGGTTTCAGGATTGTTGTATTCTCTGTTCGGCTTAGTTTTTTGGGTTTTTGCTGTGGAGGGACAGCATGATGCTTCTGCCTAGAGTGCCATTTTGCAGGAACTACCACCTCTTTTTTTTTGTTTTAATGTATTACCTTTACCTGGAAATTTCTTTTAGTCTGTTCTTTTTCAGTCTGATGTGAGCAACGTTGGCTGTCTCATCCATTGCTCCTGATATGCAGAAACGATTTCCATGATCTGGTTTTCTCCTTTCTTCTCCCTTTCCCTCCAGTATGTTGAAGAGTATGACTTAAAAATTTCTTATGCAGTGCTGGATAAATTTTGGTCAAGGATACAGAAATAGCTGTATTGCCCTGATATAATTTGTATATACCCCTGGGGTAGTTAGTACCTAACTTCTTTATTTTCTATAGCACTTGAATATTATTCTACCTTATCTTATTTAGCTGGTATTTGTTTTTGTAAACCAGCCTTCCCTGAGGCAGTTTCTGTGTTTAGAGAGAAAATTGGTATTATTTATCTTTATATCCCAGAAAGTAAATAGTAACTGACATGTTACTATTAGTGTTTATTGAATGAATAAATGAATTCCATAAAAGAATAAGATTGATCTACCATTAGCTTGGAGCCCTAGTAATGTAGTGGTTAAGAGTTTGGCTGCTAACCAAAAGGTCAGCAGTTCAAATCCACCAGCTGCTCCTTGGAAACCCTATGGGGCAGTTCTACTCTGTCCTGTAGGGTCACTATTAGTTGGAATGGGCTCAATGGCAATGGATTTAGTTTCCCATTGCCTTAGCAATTGTTTTTACTATAAAAAAAATATGTTTAAAGAGTTTAAGATAAGTTTAAAGATACTTAAACACTGTTATCACCATTATCAAAGCAAGTTTAAGGAATTCAATCTGAAAAATGGTAATTAAAAAAAAAAAATCAATTCCGCTCATAGCAACACTATCAGACAGACTAGAATTACCCCAGAGGATTTCCAGAGAGGCTGGTGGATTCAATCTGCCGACCTTTCAGTTAGCAGCCAAGTTCTTAACCACTGCATCACCAGGTCTCCAGAAACACAGTATTGAATCAAGTATGTAGAACTCTCTGTAGACCTGGCCTCCTGAGGATGTTTTCTCTAAATCTCCTGAGCTCAGCATCTTTCCTCTTGCTTAGACTATTCTAAATTTTTGTGAAAACAAATATAGCTCATTAATCAGACTGTGAAAATGATCACCAAAATAAAATGTGTTTGGGGTATTGATTCAGATAACTTATGAAGCAATATGAATTGTTGGCCTTTTACAAAATGGAAAGTCTTAGAAATATATTGTCTTTACTAGAGTAATATTTATATTTGATTACCACCACTTAAGATCAAAGTTTTCATTGTTCTCTTTTCATTTAATTTATGTATACTTTAGTCAACCATTGGTAACATTATTTTAAAAATAGGTACTTGAACTGGAAAACAAATTGTTATCTTTTTATTAAACTATGAAATAATGTTTAAAAAGAAGGGGTGTTTAATTCATTCCTTTAAGTAACAACTTAAATCCAAAATGTATCTAAGTAGAGCTCACACAGTGTAGCTTTTCCCATCCTCTCTTAGTATCCAAATAGAAATAGAAAATTAGGACTATCAATGATATAAAGTCAAACTTATTTAGACTAATTGAAGAGAAGAAAGAATTATCATAAATATATAGTTTCTAAGACAAGTGGTCTTATAATTCAGAAAAGAAATACTTCAGACATCTGAGACTGTAGCTTTGCAAGTGTGCTCAATATAGTTTAGTCCAAGTGATATCAAATATCACTTTTAGAGTTAACAAAAACATGATTTTTTTTATTAAATAAAATTGTTCTAAAAACAACTAGTGAAGTCTCCAGGTGTTATAACTATGTTTGTGGATTTAAAAATATCTACACATGCTCAAAATAAATGAAAGGATACATAGTCTAAGCACAGAAATAGAAAATATAAGAAGGAACAATTTCTCTAATTAAAATTTCATATCCTAAATTTAAAAATACTTAATAACCTCAGTAGTAAATTAGAAATAACAGATATAAAAATCAATAGAATTGAAGATATATCAATAAAATTTTGCAGTTTGAAAAACAGAGAGAAACCATAGCAATCAAGATGCTCTGTTTTTGGCATAAAGGTTGACAAATATATTAATGTAATAAAACTAAAAATCCTAGAAAAAGATCTACAGTTATGTACTATTTTATTTTCCACAGCTGCAATAACAATCCAATGACACAAGAAAAATATTTCAACAAATGACAATGGAACAATTGGCTATTTATAAGGGAATAACAAAAACAAAATACTCAATCTTTTCCTCTTACTATACCCCCAAATAAAGCTTCTGAAAGAAAACATAGAAAACCACTTTCATCATTCATGGGTAGGCAAAGGTTATGTGAGACAGGACACAGAAAGTAATAAGCATGAGAGGGAAATGATGAATTAGATTTGATCAAAATTATAAACTTCTGATAATTAAAATACACTGTTGGGAAAAGGATTAGGCAAACTATACATTGGGAAAAGAAAACATTCACAATGCATATGTCTGATAAAGCACAGGTACCTAGGATATATAAAGAACTCCTACTATTCCATAATAAGAACACAGATAGGCTAATAAAAAAATGGACATTTTGAACTGACACTTCAAAAAGAAACAAATACCAATGAGCATGTGAAAACATTACTGAACGTTATTAATTATCAAGAAAATAAAAACTAACCCTACAATGACTTGCCCATCAGAATTGCTAAAATTCAAAAGACTACGGGCTAAAAATTCTAATGGCTAAGATAAAAATGTTGGCAAGAACATCATGTCTTTTTTGTTCTTCTATTTGTCCATTTATGGAAGCATTGGGGGTTCAGTGGTAGAATTCTTGCTTTCTATGCAAGAGACATGTGTTTGATTCTCATCAAATGAACCTGATGTGCAGCCACCATCCAATCTGTCAGTGGAGGCTTGAATGTTGCTGCAATGTTGAAGAGGTTTCACCAAAGCTTCCAGACAAAGATGGACTAGGAAGAAAGGCCTGGCAATCTATTTCCAAAAATTAGCCAGTGAAAATCCTATGGATCACAATGATCCAATCCTCAATGAACCATGGGAGCGGACCAGGACTGGGCGCCATTTTGTTCCATTGTGCATGGGGTCGCCATGAGTCAAAAGCCCACTCAATAGCAGCAAAGAACAATAACAATATTCCTCCATTACTATATTCTTTCATACTAAATAGATATTTCTCTCTCTCTCTCTCCCTCTCTCTACCAAATATATGTATATGTATGTATATATATATATGTATGTATATATATATGCATGTATATAAATATGTATGTATATATATGTATGTATATATATATGTATGTATATATATATGTATGTATATATATATATATATATATACATACAGTTTTTTTTAAGTTATTTTCTTAAGCATTTCCCTGGGCATTACAATTAACATCCTAACAAAAAAATCTAGTTCAGATTCATACAAATTTAATCTTAATTGCATACAATAATTATTATTATTGTAGTTAGATGCCCTCCAGTCTGTTCCAACACATACTGACCCTATGTAGAACAAAACAAAACACTACCTGGTCCTGCTCCATCCTCACAATTGTTGTTATGCTTGAGTCCATTGTTGCAGCCACTGTGTCAATCCATCTCATGCAGGGTCTTCCTCTTTTTTGCTGACCTTCTACTTTACCAAGCATGATGTTCTTTTCCAGGGACTGATCCCTCCTGATAACATGTTCAAAGTATGTGAGACCTAGTCTCGCCATCCTTGCTTCTAAGGAGCATTCTGTCTGTACTTCTTCCAAGACAGATTTGTTCATTCTTCTGGAAGGCCATGGTATGTTTAATATTCTTCGCCAACACCATGATACAAAGGCATCAATTCTTCTTCAGATTTCCGTATTCATTGTCCAGCTTTTGCATGCAAATGAGGTGATTAAAAACACCATAGCTTGGGTCAGGCACACCTTAGTCTTCAAGGTGACATCTTTGCTTTTTAACACTTTAAAAAGTTCATTTACAGCAGATTTGCCCAATGTAATATATTGTTTGATTTCTTTTTCTTTGTTTTTTTTTGTGCTTTAAGTGAAAGTTTACAGTTCATGTCAGTTTCTCATACAAAAATTTATACACACATTGCTGTATGAACCTAGATGCTCTCCCTATAATGTGACAGCACACTCCTCCTTTCCACCCCAAGTTTCCTGTGTCCATTAAACGAGCTCCTGTCCCTTTTTGCCTTCTTATCTCGCCTCTAGAAAGGAGCTTCCCATTTGGTGTCATGTATTTACTTGAGCTAAGAAGTACAGTCTTCACAAGTATCATTTTATGTCCCATTGTCCAGTTTACTCTTTATCTAAAGAGTTGGCTTCCAGAATGGTTTCAGTTCTGGGCTAAGGGAGAGTCCAGGAACCATGTCTTCCAGGATCCTCCAGTCTCAGTCAGACCAGCAAGTCTGGTCTTTTTACTAGAACTTGAATTCTGTGCCCCAGTTTTCTCCTGCTCCATCAGGGACTCTCTGTTGTGTTCTCTGTCAGGGCGATCATTGGTGGTAACCAGGCATTATCTAGTTCTTCTGGTCTCAGGCTGATGGAGTCTGGTTTATGTGGCCCTTTCTGTCTCTTGGGCTAATATTTTCTTTGTGTCTTTGATGTTCTTCATTCTCTTTTGCTTCAGGTGGGTTGGCACCAATTGATGCATCTTAGATGGCCGCTAGCTAGCTTTTAAGACCCAAGACACCACTCACCAAAATGGGAGGCAGAATATTTTCTTAATAAACTTTGTTATGCCAATTGACCTAGATATTCCCTGAAAGCATGGTCCCCAGGCCCCCTGCTACTCTGTCCCTCAAAATGTTTGGTTGTATTCAGGAAACTTCTTAGCATTGGTTTTGTCCAGATGTGCTGACTTCCCCTGTATTGTGTGCTGTCCTTTACCTAAGATAATTATTATCTGCTATCTAGTTAGTGAACATCCCCTCCCTCCCTCTCCACCTTTGTAACCATCAAATAATGTTTTCCTGTGTTTAAACCATTTCTTGAGTTCTTATAATAATGGTCTCGTACAATATTTTCCTTTTGTGACTAATTTCACTCAGCATAATGCCTTCCAGATACATCCATGAGATGTTTCACAGATTCATCATTGTTCTTTATCATTGTGTAGTGTTCTGTTGTGTGAATGTACCATAATTTGTTTATCCATTTGTCCATTGATGGGCACCTAGGTTGTTTCCATATTTTTGCTATTGTGAACAGTGCTGCAATGAACACGGGTGTGTGTATATCTATTTGTGTGACAGCTCTTATTTCTCTAGAATATATTCTAAGGACTGGGATTGCTGGATATTATGGAACTTCTATTTCTAGCTTTTTAAGGAAGTGCCAAATTGATTTCCAAAGTGTTTGTAACATTTTATATTCTAGTCAACAGTGTTGAAGTGTTCCAGTCTCTCCACAACATCTCCAACATTTATTATTTTGTGTTTTTTGGAATAAAGCTAGCCTTGTTGGAGTGAGATGGTATCTCATTGTAGTTTTGATTTGCATTTCTCTAATGGCTAATGATCGTGAGCATTTCTTCATGTGTCTGTTAGCCACCTAAATGTCTTCTTTGGTGAAGTGCCTGTTCATATCCTTTGCCCATTTTTTAACTGGGTTATTTGTCTTTTTGTTGTTGAGGTTTTGCAGTATCTTTTAGTTTTCAGAGATTAGATGCTGATCGGATTTGTCATAGCCAAAAAATTTTTCCCAGTCTATAGGTTGTCTTTTGACTCTTTTGGTGAAGTCTTTTGATGAGCATAAGTGTTTCATTTTTAGGAGCTCCCGGTATTATCTAGTTTTTCTTTTGGTGTTTGTGTATTGCTACTTATGGTTTGTATTCTGTTCACGCCATGTGTTAGGGCTCCTAGAAGTGTCCCTATTTTTTCTTCCATGATCTTTATTTTTTTCAATTTTATATTTAGGTCTTTGATCCATTTTGAGTTAGTTTTTGTGCATGGCATGAGGTATGGGTCTTGTTTCGGTTTTTTGAAGATGGATATCCAGTTATGCCAGCACCATTTGTTAAAGAGACTCTCTTTTCCCCATTTAATGGACTTTGGGCCTTTGTCAAATATTAGCTGCTCATAGGTGGATGAATTTATGTCTGTATTCTCAATTCCGTTCCACTGGTCTATGTATGTGTTGTTGTACCAGTACCAGGCTGTTTTGACTACTGTGGTGGTATAAGAGGTTCTATAATCAGGTAGTGTGAGGCCTCCCACTTTGCTCTCCTTCTTCGGTAATGGTTTACTTATCCAAGGCCTCTTCCCTTTCCATATGAAGTTGGTGATCTGTTTCTCCATCACATTAAAAAATGTCATTGGAATTTGGATGGGATTGCATTGTTTCTTTAGATCGCTTTGTGTAGAACTGACATTTTCACAATGTTGAGTCTTCCTATCCATGAGCAAGGTATTTTTTTTTTCCACTTACATAGGTCTCTTTTACTTTCTTGCAGTAGTGCCTTGTAGTTTTCATTGTATAGGTCTTTTATGTCTCTGGTTAGATCTGTTCCTAAGTATTTTATCTTCTTGGGGGCGATTGTAAATAGTACTGATTTGGTGATTTCCTCTTCAAAGTTCTCTTTGTTGGTTTAGAGGAATCAAACCGATTTTTGTATGTTTAGCTTGTATCCTGATACTCTGCTGAAATCTTCTATTAGTTCCAGTAGTTTTCTTGTGGATTCTTTGGTGTTTTCTGTGTATAAGATCATATCATCTGCAAACAGAGATACTTTTATTTCTTCCTTACCAATGTGTGTGTTCCTTATTTCTTTTTCTAGTGTAATTTCTCTGGCTAGGACCTCCAGCACAATGTCGAATAACAGTGATGATGAAGGGCATTCTTGCCTGGATCCTGTTCTCAAGGGGAATGCTTTCAAACTCTCTCTGTTTAGGATTATGTCAGCTGTTGGCTTTGTATAAATGTCCTTAATTATATTGAGGAATTTCCCTTCTATTCCTATTTTGCTGAGAGTTTTTATCATGAATAGGTGTTGGACTTTGTCGAATGCCTTTTCTGCAACGATTGATAAGATCTTGTGATTCTTGTCTTTTGTTTTATTTATGTGAGGGACGACACTGATTGCTTTTCTAATGTTGAACTATCCCTGCATCCCTGGTATGAATTCAACTTAGTCATGGTGAATAATTTTTTTTCGATATGTTGTTGAATTCTATTGGCTAGAATTTTTTTTTTTTTTAATATTTTATTGTACTTCAGGTGAAGGCTTACAGAACAAATAGTTTCTCATGGAACAGTAACACACATGCTGTTTTATGACATTGGTTAACAACCCCACAACATTTTAACCCTCTAAATTCTCAACTTT
>NW_004444213.1:0-907 GCF_000243295.1 Trichechus manatus latirostris
TTCTAAATTCTATGTTCCTAACCCTGGGGGCGCAGCGGTTAAAAGCTATGGCAAGCTACGGCTGCTAACCAAAAGGTCAGCAGTTCAAATCCACCAGCCGCTCCTTGAACACCTTATGGGGCAGTTCTATTCTGTCCTATAGGGTCGCTATCTGTCGGAATCGACTTGACGGCAACAGCTTTTTGTTTTTAAGTAAGAGAAACTGGTCTTCTATCAGGAATTGGTAAATAACGCAGAAATGAAACCAGACAAACAGTGTGATTTTCTCAGGGGCCTTGGTAGACCTGTTCCCCTGCAGGATGTGCAAACATGCAAAGTGTGTGGTGAGCGTTCACTGCTCTCCACACTGTACTGTGGCTGAATCTTTAACGCCAGGGACGTCGTGAGTCTGGGGAGGGATGGCAGTGTTCCCGCCGCTCCTTCATCAGAGAGATCCAACTCCTGGACATCATCTCTTACACCTGGGCAAACAGTACACCCATTATCATGCTAACCTGTGCTAGAATTTATTTTTTTCCCCTTTGGGTGGCCAGAAGGGAAGCTACATTTAAGAGAATCCTTTGAACTGCTGGCACCTGATGAATAAACACACTTTTTTTCTGCCCATCGCCAGCTCTGGAGCCTACCCACCGGAAACACTACTCAGCGTGGGGAAGGACCAGGAAATCACTTTGAATGGTTACCTGGAGCTTTGTGCATTTTTTTCCCCCCCAAAACCACTTTGAAACAGGCCTTCACTGAACATGACTAAAATGCTTAATAGTCATTAAAAAAAAAAAAAAACACTGGAGCAAGAGCTCAGGATTCATACAAGGATGGGGCCAAGTACACTGTTATTTCTGGTGGTAAACCAAAACCAAACCCACCGCCGTCCAGTAGATTCTGGCTCAAAGCCACCCTACAGGAC
>NW_004444213.1:2293-3659 GCF_000243295.1 Trichechus manatus latirostris
TCCCCCTAAAGGTGGGCAATTTGTTAACTGCCCTCCCTCCTGCTCTGCTCATCTGTCCCTTCCTGCCTGTGGCAACTGTGCACTCAGTCTTCAAGGTCCAGCTCCACTGACCCACGTTCCTTCCCTCTCCTTCACTGTCCTCTTTCCAGCTTAGTAGAATTAACGACTCCTTAGTTTGCAGAGCGCTCAGGGTCCTTTAAACACACCTCCATCCTGACCGCCGCCCAACAACGTTAGAGGCAGCTGTGGTTCAGTGGCAGAACTCTTGCCTTCCATGCGGGAGACCCAAGTTCAATTCCAGGGGCACATATCTGTTGACTGAGGCGTGCATGTCGCTATGAGGCTAAACAGATTTCAGTGGAGTTTCCAGACTGAGATGGACTTAGGAAGAAAGGCCTGACAATCTACATCTGAAAACTGGCCAAAGAAAACCCTATGGATCACAAAAGTCCAATCTGCAACTGATCACAGGGATGGCACGGGCCTGGGCCCCGGGGGGTTGCCACGAGCCAGGGGCCAACGTGACGGCAGCTAACAGTCGCAGTGTTAGAGGCATGGTTTGGGGACTTCACTGGCCTTCAGCGCCCAGCCTGGGGGGTAGTGACCTCATGTTTCCCGCACCCCCCAGTACAGCTCCTAGGGCATGTCTACACAAGCTGGACATACACTGTATAACACCGACTGGGTCTAGTACAAAAAAAGCCAAAAAATAAACATTTCACTGATTCCTCAAGACAAAAGTGAATTCTGACAATACATGGGAACATGAATTTTGAGAACCTTTCCTCTTTTGTATGAAATTTTAGATTTTGGAGCTCTGGGAATCAGACCCCACCATTATTGTTGAACATTGACAGAAAGGTACAATTCACTAAAACAAACCATTTAGCTAGATATTCCACCAGCTCCTGGAATACGGACACACAAGAGGATACAGTGAGTTTTAAAATTAACTTCTACTCTTGGAAATAACACAACATTCACATGGCTGTTCATAGCATATAAAGCACTTACATCACACCTCACATCACCCTTGGCAACCCTCACGACCAAGGAAGTATTGTTTTACATTGCTTCAAGTCACTCCATTAATCTCGCCGAGCATTTTGTACAGGCCCTATCGCCATCTACCTTGGTGGCCCAAAAGGGTGGGAGAGAAGGGGGTGTGGGAGAGGGGTGCCCTATGTATTCAAAGTCACGTGACGATAAGCTCAGGTGCAGACATCCCGATATTTGGAATTGTTTTGCCAATGACAGGATGGTATCCGAGGGGTCGGCGTGGAGCCCGCACCACGCCCACCTGACCCATTAAATTAATAATCGTAATTGGTCCGAGCAGTCTGTCGTGAACTAGGCTGAATACAAT
>NW_004444213.1:5514-6592 GCF_000243295.1 Trichechus manatus latirostris
AGTTTCCAAGGCTGTAATCTCTATGGAAGCAGGCAGCCACATCTTTCTCCCGAGGAGCGGCTGGTAGCTTTGAACCGCTGACCTTTTGCTGAGCAGCCAAACGCTTTAACCACTGTGCCACCAGGGCTCCTCAATGTTGTAAGCACGATAAACTAAATGGACTGAGATTTTTAAAATCTGAATACACTCCAGGTTTACAGAGTGGGCGCTTGAGCGAGGCCGGGGGGGGCTCTGCATTTGCAGCGTGAGCGCCAGGGGCAGGCCGGGAGGGCCAGACGCAAGTCAAGTGTCTGCGGGGCGCAGGGACAGGGCCAGGCATGCAGGGCTGCGCGCCTGGGCTCAAATATAGAGATTAAAAACTGTGCGAGAGACAGAAAGAAAGGAGAGCACACAGCTGCTGTCCCCCAAACAGACCTCCCATCTGCCACCCACGATTTCCATGTCACCTTCTCCAGCCTCATTTGTACTTCATTAACTGCCATTGACTTAACAAGATTTATGCAAATGACTCCACGGGAGCTCCCCAACTCCCAGCGCAATCAAGTGATTATGTATGTACAACTCTCCACTGCAATGAAAAATTAATACGGGACAAGCCCATGCGCCGTGCAGCCGGGCCTCTGCCTCTTGTTTTCTTGCTTTGCTTTTCCGTGTTTATTAGAACAGACCTGATCTTGTTGGTGAGAAAGCATCCAACTCTCTGAACCAATCTCCTCCAAACAACCCCCGCTCCAAAGAAAACAAAAAAAGACCAGGGGGGCCCAGGTCCACAACAAATGAGGCCCTCGTCTAGAAAATAAGTCATGTTCTTGATGAGAAATCTTTCATTGGAGGAAAAACCCAAAACCAGCTGAACTCCCTGATGTGATGATTCGGGGAAAAGGGCCCGGTTCTCACGGAGCCAAATGGAGAATGTGAGGGCAACACAACACGGGTCAAATAATTCCCAGCACTCACGTCATCTGGGAAAACACGAGTCGGGAGGCAGAAGGTGTTGAAGACAGCTGCACCTACGTACTAATCCATCCATGACAAGATTCTTGTGGGGGAAAAAGACTGCAATGGTCCAAAGACTGGC
>NW_004444213.1:8191-9887 GCF_000243295.1 Trichechus manatus latirostris
TGGGGGGCGAGGTATGGAGGGAGGTAGGTGGGGATGTGTGACTCCAGGGCATAAATGGAAGTGGGGGTGCGACAAGCGCCACTGTGGCTTGGGGTGTGACTCAGAAGGGGTAGGGGTGTGGGTCGGTCGCAGAGGGTGTGGCTAGGGCATGATGGCATGGCTAGGGAGAGTGCCTTAGGGCGGGAGCATGTTTCAGCCGTGGGGGAATGGCATGCACACAGTGGGCGTGACTGAGGCGTGAGGGGCGTGACTCAGGGGTGAGGGGCATGGCTACGGATATGCCACCCTAGCGCCAGGGCACGACTTGGGCATGGGGGCATGGCACGTGCACAGTGCGTGTGACTCAGGCGTAAGGGGCATGGCTAGGGAAGGGAGTACTCGATCTGGCCGCTGGGGGCGTGACTTTGGGGTGTTAGGGGCATTAGTGGGCATGGCTAGGGAGGGGTCTGTGACTCTGGTGGGGTGGGTGCTTGGGCATGGGGGGCAGTCACTGTGCTCTCCGTGCCCACCTTTCTCAAGGAAATCAGGCAGGGATTTGGATTTCAATGGAGATAATGTAAACATTCACCATCAAGGCTTCCAAGGACGAATCATCCAGATTTTACACTTGATCATCAGCTCCAATCCTCACAGACTGGAACCCAGCCTGTGAGTTAAGTGCCCTCCGTATCAGTCAGCTACTGATAGACTTGGGGTACAGTTCCGGTGAGCCCTCACGGGGATCCTCCCTGCCAATGAGCCCAAATGAAGCAATATTCTACTACGGCTTTTAATGCGCCGAGAAGTCCATTTCCCAATACCCATTTCTAAATAGGAAAACAAGTTCAAGGATTTTTCTTTTTTTTATAGTTGTAGTTGCATCTGCATCTATCACAGAAATGTGATGCATTAAAATTGCCTCAGGTAGAGTTAGGCTATAAATAAATGCACCGAGAAAGACTACGCAACTGTATGTATTTACCTCCAAGGTAAAGAACGGGTTCAGAGTAAAGATGGGGCTCACCCAGCCAGGCCTGTGTGCAGGTTTTGTTATAAACACGTGGGAGAAGAGCATTTCTCCAATGCTGCCCGTGTTGACGCACACGCTGGTTACCCAGCATCTGAACCCGCCTCTTGCACGAAGGCGTGCTGGCCTCGGCCACCCCCATCAGGCTCCTCTTCTCAGCCTGGGAAAGGAACTAGAAAGCTCCCGGCTAGTCTCCGGCACACCTCCGGTGGAGGTTTGATTTTTGCAATAGTTTCTGGGCTTGCAGGAAACCTGTAGACAAGCTAGTCTGCACTCCCACCCCCCAGGATGGGGGTCGCTCTCTAGCCCGTTCTCCTCCACCTCACGAGGCTGCGGTCACAGCCTCCTTGAGTTAGCCACGTTCCTATTTGTTTCGAACGGGTGAAACCTGCTATCTTTGCATAAAGACTCTCTTCTTTTCAAAGGCAGCAGCGCCAGAGCCAGTTCCTAAGTCTGTAGAACCGTCCAGACACCCGCAGAAGAGGAGAACAGAAACGAGAGCCCATCCAGGCGAAGAAATCGGTCAGAGCCCAGGTCCAGGAGGCAGAGCTATCATCCTGCCCGCGGATTCCCCCTTGCAAGCCCAGCGCACTCGAAATCAATTGGCCATCTTTAGCAAACTTGAGGACGGCATTCCCAGAAGCCGCTCAGCAGGGCTGGACTCCCTATTTCCCCTGCAAGTGGTAACAG
>NW_004444213.1:11445-12409 GCF_000243295.1 Trichechus manatus latirostris
CTGCTGCTAAAATGTCAATCCTTGGGAAAAACGAGCAAGCAGCTGTGCTGGCCAAGCTCTGGAAATGGTTTCACTGGAGGTGGCGTTGCTGTCTGTGAGATGCCCAGTGGCCGGCGATCAGCGGGGAGGGTGGCAGTTTGTAATTCGAGGACACCACTGTCTCCAGAGCACCTTTATCGAAGGGACGCTGAAGGGGTTCTGGGCCTAAGTCTCCATCTCGGATGGCAGGAGCAAGTGTGAGCACAATGATTTTCTGACAGATTTATTTTATTATGAGAGAAAGATCGGAGACTC
The DNA here is from genome assembly GCF_000243295.1 of Trichechus manatus latirostris. Classification (NCBI taxonomy): domain Eukaryota; kingdom Metazoa; phylum Chordata; class Mammalia; order Sirenia; family Trichechidae; genus Trichechus; species Trichechus manatus. The sequence continues at coordinate 11,740 of NW_004444213.1, forward strand.
GTCCTCCTTAATAACTGCCTGACAAGTGACAACTTCACTCCATTACTTTTCAATGGCAACATTACTCACGCAATATTGAAAATGGAGAAACATTTCCATGTGCTTTTCAAATCTGAGATGATATATGAAATGAATATGCTTTGTGGTGTCCAGTACTGCAATGAAAAGCTAATGAAATCCACTTTCGAAGCGATGTGAGATGGAGCCGCTGATTTCTCTCTCTTTTTAATATTTAAAGGGGCCGCGTCAGAGGGCATAATAAAAACAAGCGCTGGGGGGGCAGGGTTTAGCATGCCAGCACAGATCACAGCCACAATGAGAGTGAAGGAGAAGGAGACACGTCCCCGGGACGGAAACTCACGTCTAGCTCTCTGGAAGGCACGACTTCTCTGGAGCAAACGTGCTCGTTAAAAAACACGTTTCCTGCATGATTTTAAGAGCTGGCATTTAGCAAGCACCTACTGTGTGCCAGCCACTGGACACTGGTTTCTCTGGGCTGGTAAAGACCGGAATGAGTGATGGGAAGTGAAACAAGCAAAATACATACGGTTCCACACGAACCCAAAACACAAGGCTCTCCCTTTGGGCTGGCAGGGAAAATCAGATGTTTACCAAGTCTTTGCCACCCATTTTAGCTAGGGTTTGGGGGCCCACTTTCTGTTTTTAATTA
>NW_004444213.1:18367-19495 GCF_000243295.1 Trichechus manatus latirostris
CATTTTCAGCCAGGTAACTTTTTTGTTGTGGGGACTGTCCTATTCACTGTAGGCTATTTAGCAGCATCCCTGGCCTCTATCAGACACCAGTAACACCTATTTCTTCCCAGTTGAGAACTGCTGGTTTAAAGGCACATACCTGTAACGGCATACACTAATGTCACTTAGAAGATCCTGAAAGCAGAGAACCAGGGGGCCCCAGGAGCAAAGTGCATTCAAGTCAGATGGCTCCAGTCAAATGGCAGTGGCTGCCTGGAGTTCTGTGCTCAGAGCTCTGGGCTCAACTGTAAAGAGTGCCACAACTGATTGGTGATGTCTGCTGTGTGTGAGGGAAAGGGCAGGGTAGCAGCACTTTTGCCTCCTCTGTAGAGCTCCACAATTGATTGGTGATGTCTATGTATAAGGGAAGGGGCGGGGTAGCAGCACTGTTGCCTCCTCCGTAGAGCTCCATGACTGACTAGTGATGTCTGCTGTGTGTAAGGGAAGGGGCAGGGTAGCAGCACTGTTGCCCCTTTTGTAGAGCTCCACAATTGACTGGTGATGTCTGCCAGTGTATAAGGGAAGGGGCGGGGTAGCAGCACTGTTGCCTCCTCTGTAGAGCTCCACAATTGACTGGTAATGTCTGCTGTGTGTAAGGGGAGCTGCAGAATAGCAGGACTTTTGCTTCCCTGTACTTCCGGGGTTCTCTGCATCCCAGTCACCCAGGGGGCTTTTAAAAATACACCCCTGCCTGGGCCCCACCCTCAGATTCAGAGTTCACAAGTCTGAGTCCAGATATCTCATCTACACGTTTTAAATGCTCCACACATGATTCTGAAGAAAACTCCAAGTGGTGGGCTTTTTGTCAATGATCTGCTACAAAATACTTCAGGCTTTTGGGCCAAAAGTCCTTATGTTCATTTCTGAGCCACACCCGTCTCTCATTCCCTCCCATCCACACTGCAGTAGGTAAATCCTCAGACACCTCCACATCAGGAGAGGAGGCGGCGGGGCTGTACGGCTTATATATCTCATCTGAGGTGTTGGACACACACATCTGGGAACTGTGGCCGAGTTTTATTATCTCCTCAGATTCTGTACAATGTACTCAGCGTGACAAGTCTTTAGAGGCCACGAAAGTCACAGGAC
>NW_004444213.1:20600-21411 GCF_000243295.1 Trichechus manatus latirostris
CTATCTATATGGGATCAAACTGACAACAGCAACTTAAAAGATTAGATAGGAAGCTTGGGGGGGCAGTGAGTTTTTATTAATGGGGGAGGAACAATTCAGAAAAGGATAGTGAGAATGGTTATATAACTTGAAGGATGTTGTCACTGTCACTAAATTGTACATGTTGGAATCACTGAACTGGGGGTATGTTCTGCTGTGTATATTTTCAACAACAACAACAAAAATAAATTATTTTTAAAAGTCTCTATCATTTAAAATTTAAATTTTAACTTCCTTTAATTTAAAATGAAGTTTACCATTTAATTTTTTAAAAAATATTGCAAGCTAGAATGTATTTATTTTCTATTTCCTCTGACAAAATGGAGGGGCTGGTTACACTAAGTGGGTCCCGGGGCACCTTTCTTGCCGTCAGTCTGATGCAGAAAGTGTGCTGGTTCTCCCAGCAGATTCACAACGGACATTCTGAAAATGACCTCTTGAAAATCTAGAACACAGAAGATGCCCCTGGTGAGGGCACTCGTGTTCCAGACGGGAACGTCACAGGCCCTCCAGTAAATGCAATAACTTATTCACTTTCCTGAACAACGAAGTACAGTGTCAAACTCTCTCACTGCGTCCTTCAAAAAAAGAAAGGGGGACCAACATAACACCTGCCCGAGGAACGCCCGTCAGAACACAAGTGTGCAAGCCTACCATTTCCTTAACAGGCTTTGGTTTGGGTTCTTCAAAGTGACAATTATTTCCTTTGCTTCCAAGTAAATAATTTAGCAAAATGTTGTTATGGAGAGAGAGAGAGAGTAGTTTCCACAGA
>NW_004444213.1:21771-36665 GCF_000243295.1 Trichechus manatus latirostris
GCCGCCCAATGTACCTGGCTGATGTGCACGGCAGACATCTGGGCAGAGCAGACGGAGGAGTGGCTGGGAGAGTTGGGTAGGGATTTGCAGGGTCCGATGGAGAGCTGCTGCTTCTTTCTTGTGGTGACAATCTTCTGGGCAACTAGTGGGCACAAGGACAAGAGACATGAAGGCGAAGCTGGTGCCAAGGACAGGGAACAGGGCAGGGCCCGTTGGCTGCCCCAGAAATCTGCGATTCCCCTTTTCCGAGGGAAAACAAAACCCAAACCCACTGTTGTTGAGCCAATGCCGACTCATGGCGACCCCATGTGCTACAGAGTAGAACTGAGCTCTAGAGGGTTTTCGTGGCTGTGATCTTTATGGAAGCAGATCACCAGGGCTTTCTTCTGCAGAGCTGCTCAGTAAGTTTGAACCACCAAACTTTTGGTTAGTAGTTGAGCAGAAACCATTTGTGCTACCCAGGGGTCTTCCCTTTTTCCACAGGAACAGGGTTTGTGGATGCTACCTGGGCACGTGATTTCCCAGAGCCTGGACCCCTCCCATGTGAAGCTAAATGTGGCCAAGGCCACGTGAGCAAGCTCTGGCCAAGAGGGTGGAAGCAGAGGAGTTTCTGTGGCAGCTGCCAGGACTCCACCTTGGGAGAGCTGCTCTTTGCCCATTTCCCCCTTTTGTCTTTTTTGTTCTTGCTGTCTGGCATGCCCATATGCTGCCATCTTGGATCCAGAAGTCATCCTGAACCCCAGGGTGACCTTGGGAATAGAAGCCACATATGGGGGCACAAGATGGAAGGAGCCATAGAAGACTTCAGCAGGCCTGCATGGACCACCCTAGAAGCCTCCAACACAAAATGGAAATACACATCTATTTTGTTTAAGTTATTCTAATCAGGTTACTTTTTTCCTAGTTACTTGCAGCAAAAGCAATCCTAAGTAATACAAGGTAATTTAACCAACCCCCTTTGAAAGTCAAAAAGCTTTTCTTTTTTTTGCAAAGCCTAAAGAATAACTCTTCACTTTACCAGCTAGTGCATGGAATTATATTCAAGGACATGGAATTATATCAAAGACCTTTTCTTTTTTTTTATTTAAATATATTACCATCACATTGGAAATTAATCTTAATCAATACAAATCTAAATGCAACCAGCCATAACTTCTCTTGGCAAACAGGCTCGCTGATAAAGCAGAGTGAATTTAATTGGAAAGGAAACTGACAATTAGCAAACTCTTCCTACACCAACAGGGGTCACTGTAGAAGAGTAAGAGGCCAGTTTTTATTTGGACAGATGTGTGTCTTTGGGGACTTGCTGCAGTTAAGTTCCATAATATTCAATCCTCGCCTTTGTCCTGAGAGCTGCTCTTTTTGCCCGTGCCAAAGAACACATCATCTTCCGACCCACAGGTGATGACATAGCAGGACGCAAACAGTCTCTGCAAATACAATTTGAATAAGGAGCTCAAATGGCCACAGCCTATGGTTTTCATGTAAATGAATGATAGCACAGATCTGATGAAGTGAAAATGCAATATATAAAAAACGGCTCACGGAAACCAAGCAGCAGCTTCATTAGTTATGACCCACCTCCAATCGGCCTCTTATCATCCTGAAAGGATGATATCAATTAATTCATCTTCCTGTGCCGTACTGATCCTAACCTTCATCAGCTAATCACGTTTAAATTACAGAGGAATATGCAGCACTCTGTCATTTCACAACCATTGGCGTATCGATTTGGGATCTTTGAAGACATATATTAGAATATTTTAAAAGTCATTATGTGAATTCAAAAATAAAATCTAAGATCAGATTCTAGCAACTGAAAAATATACGTGTCCTATATGTGTTTGGAGCCCTGGTGGCGCTGTGGTTAAGAGCTCAGCTGCTAACCAAAAGGTCGGCAGTTCGAATCCACCAGCTGCTCCTTGAAAACCCTGCAAGGCAGTTCTACTCTGTCCTATAGGGTCACTATGAGTCAGAACTGACTTGCTGGCAACAGGTTTTTTATATGTGTACAGAAATTCCAGACCAAAACTAAGTTAACTTAAAATCATGATTGTTTAAGTGATCGCCAATTTCTTTTTTTTTTTTGGGGGGGGTGGCGGATAGCAAAAAGGCATTTTTGATTATCAACCATACACCATTTTCATTTCACTGCCAGCCTCAGAGTTAGGATTCAGCTGGATGAGCGTGCTGACTTTAATCTCTAAATGCACAGAAAATGTGTAAGTGACAGAAGGAAACAGGCCTAGGAAGCTGGGAGAACTATATAAATGTTTTCTATAACTCTGCTTTCTGAGCTAAGGAGAGAGTTGAGAAACTTCCTAAGACAAATCAAATATCTTATTAAGAACCTCATTTTATGAAACCCAAATGCAACTGAATGTTCTACCCTTCCTACTTGGAGGCTAGAAAGAGAGAGTTCACAAGTAAAGAGATTTTTACCGTAAAGACTCTCATTGAACTACCGGACAGGATTACACAAAACACAAGCTCCAAGTTAATACTAAACTTCATCTGTCCACTTAATTACCCCAGCAGTTAAAAAAGTGCACTCACATTATCTAATGACGACTAACAGTTTTGCTTACTACAACATTTATTCAGATTTGTCCTATTTCCTCATAATTTTTATGTTCTTCCTATCCCCATACACAAATGAAGGAAATGATTTATAAAAATATTTTAATTTTCAACATTATCATGCTCTTTACAATATCAACTTCAACTACTATAATGGCTAATGTTATGTGTCAACTTGGCCGGCCTACAATTCTCATGGTTTGGCAGACATTAGACTACGTGCTCCTGAATAATGTAATATAATGTAATCATCTTCCATGATGTGATCTGATGTGATCAGCCGATCAGTTGAAAGGGGAGTTTCCTTGGGGGTGTGGCCTGCATCTAGTATATAAATGGATGTTCTGACAAAGCTTGTTCTCTCTTCCAGCCCTCTGACCCTGTACTCTTCTTAACACCTGACCTCTGGTTCCTGGGACATAAGCCTGCAGAAGTCTCTGGCCTGCCACCTGACCTGAAGATTCTGGATTCACCAGACCCCGCAATGCCGTGAGCCAGCAGAGATCTTCAGCCTGCCACCTGACCTAGGGATTTGAGACTTGCCAGTTCCCACAACTGCATGAGCCATCTCCTTAAAGTAAATTTCCCTCCCTCTCTCTCTATATATACGCACACATATACATACATACAGGCCTCATGGTTTTGCTTCTCTAGAGAACCGAGACTAAGGCAGCTACGCTAGCACCACTGCATCGGCAGGACACTTTCTCCTAGAGAGGCACGCTCGCAGACAAGCTACGTCGTGGACCAGATGGCTCAAGTGGGGAAAGCGGGGACAGTCCGCTATGAATGGTGCTGGACGAAGCATGCAGATCTGACAGACAGACAGCAGGGAGCTGGGGTTAGATGCTAAGTGGAGACCTGGGGCAAACCAGGCAATGTTTGAGGGAGTGGACGCTTCTCCCTCAACTGGGAAAAGCTGCAGGTTGAGACCGATAACTAGAGAGAGGGGACAACTCTGAGTACGCAATGTTAGATGAGAATTAAGTACTAATGGTAAAGCTAATAAAATAACATTTCAAGTATTTATAACAGACACACGTGTAAAAGTCACCTGACACAAGATGAAATACAGATGTTACTTCACAAGAACATTTTAAACGAATAGTTATGAAGTAGAGATCATGGCATGCGTTATCTTCAACACCGCCAACAAAAGGTCGCGTTCACCGAACCCTCTTTGGAAAGCTCCTCCGTGAGAACCGTGGGGGTTTTACCCGGAGAACCTCCATCAATAATGAAACTAGCTCAAATCGTCAATCTCCCAGTAACATATAAAAGATCCCTTAATGTCTCAACTCAGTGTTAAATTACAGTACAGTGATCATTAAGCCATGCTATTAATTAAGAATAAATTAATTATCAAATTATCTATGAAGCTCTGAATTTGTGGCTTAGTGAGTTAAGAAAAGAAAGAAATTGGAAGTGGAGTTCTTGTCACCATGAAATACCAAAGCTAACGAGCGCTGGAGTGGAGGATCGTGTCTGACTGGCGACCTGCGCCTGTATTCTGTTTTTGCTTCCGTGGTCTCTACCTTTGGCACTGAGGAAGATCTGCCAGCAAAGCTACGTGACATCACACAGAGAGAGGGCGGGTGGGGTAGGTGCACTCTGGAAAGTCTCTTGGGTAACTCTGATTACACCATGAGGCTTAATGACAATTAGTGAATCACAGGACCCCACAGCCCAGCCTGGCACCCCGACACCTGGGGGAGCCCCCCACATTGCACTGCCCGCTCACAGTCTATGACGATGGGCCAACTCCATGGGTCCCCGGAATACTCTGGAAGTGCGAGATACTGTGCTTTATTTACCTTCCCGTGGCCAGCGGATGGCTGACACTCAACGGGCGTTCACCAAGTGTGTGGATCCACGAGTGAACAACCCAATGGGGAGAGGCGGTCATGAGAAGGCAGGGAGGATAGGGCAGAGCTCAGAAGAGCACCTGCCAAGACATTTTTAAGGATCTGGAATGCAAAGCAGAGTGACAGGTGTGGACTTCACATCCTCAAGGCAACAGGGAGTCACACAGTGTTCAAGGACCAGCCACAAGAGCAGGTTCACACTTTGGAAAGATAGCTGGTGGTGTGTGGAAGGTGCAAGTCGTCTCTACCTGGACACTGGGGAAGGGGAGTGTGGGTGTGCGTGAGTATGTGAGTGTATGTGTGTCTGAGTGTATGTGTGCGAGTGTGAGCGTGTGCGTGAGTGTGTGTGTGGCAGGGGGTGGTCCTGGCTCCCACGGCTTCCTGAGGGACGCACAAGAGCTGCCTTGTATTGAGACCTCTCCTATCGAAAAGCGATGTTAGGCTACATTTGATCCATATTTTGCAAGATTCTCGTTTTTGAGGGGGGGTGGTGGATTTTTTGGGGGGGTGAGGTTTAGTCTGAATATGCATCCCTTGATGATTCAAAGCTACCAGAAAGAGTTGTTATAACATGGTACAAACTTGATAATACAGTTTTAGCTGAGCCCCTGCTATGGGCTGAACTAGCCCCATCCCCCTAAGAAAACATGCTAAGGAGTCGACCTGGGTACTAGTGAACGCGGTCTTATTGGGAAACAGGGTCTTAGCAGATGTAGTTAGCTCCGATGAGATCATACTGGGGGGTAAGGGGGGTCCTAATCCAATACATCTACTGTTCTTCCAGGAAAAGGAGGAGACACCACGTGAGGATGGAAGGAGACTGGAGGGCTGCTGTCAAGACCCGAGAACGCCTGGGCCACCAGAAGCTGGCAAAGACAGAGAAGGACCCTCCCCTAGACCTTTCGGACAGAGCATGGCCCTGCTGCGCCCCCGCTCCCCGAGTTCAGGCCCCCGGCCTCCAGAACTGTGAGAGAATACATTTCTGTTGTTTTAAGCCCCACCCACCCGTTAGTGGTGCCTTCTGATAACGCCCCTAGGAAATGCATGCACCATCAGAGCTGAGAAACTTTCAAAGCAGATGAAGCATTTACCACTCCCTTCAAAAAGCATCTCCTAACTGTTCTCTGTGAATCTTATCCTGCCCCATTCCGAACGCCCTCCACCCTGACACCACGTCTTTCCTTCCAAAAACAGATCTGGCCTGAACACCTCCACGTTTCAACATAAACTGTAAACCAGCCAAGCAATTTTCTGATTATAGCAATCACTGAAGGGGCCCTGGTGACGCAGTGGTTAAGAGCTCGGCTGCCAACCAAAAGATAGCTTGAATCCACCAGCCGCTCCTTGGAAACCCTATGGGGCAGCTCTACTCTGTCCTATAGGGTCGCTATGAGTCAGAGTCGACTCGACGGCAACGGGTTTTAATAAAGGGAAAGAAAGATATCCTATAACTGAACAGGTCATGAAATTAGTCTGCTGTCACTGTTGTTAGCTCCCGTCAAGTTGGCCCCGAGTCACAACAGAACAAAATGCTGCCTCATCCCACGCCATCCCCAGAACGGGCTGCAGACCACCGTGGTCCATAGGGTTTTCATTGGCTGATCTTCCAAAGCAGATTACCAGACCTTTCTTCTTAGTCCATCTTAGTCTGGAAGCTCCGCTGGAACCTGTTCAGCTTCCTAGCCACACGGAAGCCTCCACTGACAGATGGGTGGTGGCTGTGCATGAGGTGCACTGGCTGGGAATCGAACCTGGGTCTCCTGCATGGGAGGCGAGGATTTTACCCCTGAACCACCACTGGGTGTGTAAAAAGGAAGCACTCATCCGCACATTTGCTGTTGGGTTATTGTCAGTGAAAACCCAAAGAGGTGCTTTGGCCAAAATCAACTGTCCACGCTGCCTGTGTGCCAAGCACGCCATCGGGAGAAAGAGTTTGGTGAATATCTTTTTTTTTCTGGTGGGGAAAATCCTTTGATGACTTACCTCCATATATCTTAGCACAAAACATGACAATATTTCTATTATATTAAAAAAAGAAAAACTTTTCTCCAAGACAGGCCATGGTTACAAAGCCAAACTCACTTTAATTTCTTCTAGTGGAGCTTTCAAATTTTTCCTCAAGTAATGAAGTCTGAATTCTTCATCTGAGATTCAGTTCCTGTCTGTATTCTTTTTATCTCGTTGTATTAAAACAAATTTATCTTCATTTATGTCGCAATTACCTATTAGGGTTGTTAATTTGCTGGAAATGAAGCTATTGTTTAATTGCTCCTATTAATCGGGGATTTAAATGCTGACTGTATTAAACAGTTACCTTCAGGACGGAACAAAGTCAAGGCTGCTGGCATTAATTTTAGAATTTTAGAATGAGGAGAAATTTCCAGCGTCACCCAGGCAGCTGGATTCCTCTTTTCCTTTTAGAGAAAAAGTGAAAGAACTTAAAATTAAAAAAAAAAAAAAGGTGTGTTGAAACAAATATGACCTATCCACCAATGTTCATACACGTATCTAATTTTGATATCCCACTACCCATCTGGCAGTTTGTCGTACGCGGTGGTGTGATGCTGAAAGCTATGCCACTGTCATTTCAAACACCCGTCGGGTTACCCATGGTGGACAGGTTTCAGCGGAGCTTCCAGACTAAGACAGACTAGGAAGAAAGGCCTGGTGATCTGCCTTCAGAAATTAGCCAATGAAAACGTGATGGATCACAACAGAATGCCGTCTGAGGTAGCGCTGGAAGATGAGCCCCCTCGGTTAGAAGGGACTCAAGATAAGCCACAACAAGGGCCTCAAGCACATCAACGATCGCTCAGATGGCGCAGGACTGGGCAACATTTCGTTCTGTTGTACATGGGTCACCAGGAGTCAGAGCTGACTCAATGGCAACTAACAACAGCACAATTCCGATATAAAGTTGTCATCAGCGAAAAGGGCGCTATCACAGCGATCTGTACAAACCACCCCCCCAGCCATGTTTCTTCCTAGCACAACTGTTCCTTTAATCGTCCCACAGCTGAGCTGCCGCAGGAAGCTGACCACCCGCTGGGGCTCCAGGCCTACAGAAGGACAGGTCTTTACATCCATACCCACAAGCACTGCCAGCACCTCTTCCCCAAAAACAAGCTTCAACACACCCTATCCCCCTAACACGGGATTGTCCTTCCACTGGTTTTGTCCATCACCAGTCTGAATGGGGGGCTCCTGTGGGCTCGACTTGGCTACACTCGGTACCCTCCCCCCAACCCTGGGGGCAGAAGGAAGGCCTTCCTGATGGTACTATATGGGGTCCCTCAGGGACGGTGTCACAGGTTCCAGTCTGCCCCACGTGCCCACAGGACGCTCAGTGGATGGGCAGCTCCAGGCTCAGTGATACATTCTGATGTGTACTGAAAACGCTCAGGGACCCTCCAGCCCCCCGCCCCAGTCCCCCATCCCATCCTGCCCCAACATCACACTCACATCCACACCTTCCCCAGTTTTCTAAGTCAGCTCCTGCCTCCTCCCAGCCCTGTATCCTGTCACCTAGATTATGGCCCGGTCTCCTGCCTGGCCACCTTCCCTGCACAATTCCCCAATTCTAAATCTTCTAGTCTTTCTGGTCTTCTAAGATGTCCTCAATTACTAGACTGGAAGCTTCTTGGGGTAACCAGCTCCTTCATCCAGGTCAGACTCCAGCCTAAAATCCCGTCTCTCTCTGCCTTGCTTCCCAGGACCTGGGCGCTGAAAGTGAAGAACTACATCGGACCTTGAGGTCCAGTCAGTACCTAGAGACACAGAAACCCACGCTGGGTGGGACCTGCAGCCCTGACGAGCCCTGGCTGCTCACCTGCCGCCTGTAGCAACCCACACTGCCGGGACCCCGAAGGCTCACGTCTCCACACTGCAAACTCATGTGGGTACCACAGCCCTGGGCGGTGAGTGTTGAGAGCTAGAAAGGAGGAAGGGGCACCCCAGCTCTGCCCCCTCAACGAAGCCCTCACCTGTGGGAGTGAGTCCCGGCCCTCTGGCATCGGTCAAGGCAGAATAACGTCTGTGAGGTGTGCTTGACCCACAGGGTGCAGCAGCCGTGCCAAAGGCCCAGCAAGGTCCTAGAATGCCCTTGGTCACACCACAAGTGACCACATACAGGACAGCAAGGCCCACAGGAAACAGACTGGCTGCCGCCCACCCCACCTTCAGTATGTGCAGTTGGCTGATTTTCCCTGTAACGTATCAAGGGAGGCCTCTTCTCTATGTTGTGTAGCATCGCTCATTCACTCACTCATTTATTCTCTCATTACGTCACTGAGCAGCTAGTCTATGCCAGGCAACATGGTAGATACGGGCTGATCATGGGACCTAGCCAGACAAACCTGCAGAGAATCTCGACCAACCCACCAGATGGCTAAGTGTACCTTACACCCCCCATCACAGCACACTACGGAAGATACACCTTCTAGAACTTTCCAGGATATACTTTTCTAAGTCACCAGAAGCCACACTCATCAACCTCAGCCCAAAAAACCAAAGCAGCTGCTGTCAAGTCAGCTTTGACTCCTGGCAACCCCATGTGTATCAGAGTAGAATTGTGCTCCATAGGGTTATCAATGGCTGATTTTTCGGGAGGAGACTGCCAGGCCTTTCTTCCGAGGCACCACTGGGTGGACTGGAACCTGCATCTTCCTGGTAGCAGCTGAGAGCGTTAATCGTTTGCACCACCCAGGGACCAATCTTGGCCCAGAACCCCAAAATCTCCCCCTGCCCTCCCCCTCGCCCGGCACTGGCTCCTTGCCCCGCCCCACCAGGTCATGGACAGCCTGGGGGGCATAAAGGTGCTGTGAAGAAGAGCACAGACTTATGATCGAAGCAAAGCAGGAATGATGTTAAAGAGGGAAATGTTGGGAGATAAGGAATATTGCAGACATGGGAGAATCGTTCCAAGAAGGAAAAAATCTGGAAGGATGAAATGTAAAGCATAAAACATGTCAAAAGTGTCATTTGTGGCGCAGGCTATAATTAGCAGGCGATGGGGAGAAGACTGAATGAAGTGGTCACCTGTGGGCATGGGCGTGCACATGCGTTGTGTACGTGTGCATGTACCCACAGAAACAGCAGCAAAGGCATCCACCTGTTAGCCTAGTCCAACCTGGAGAAGGTGGGGAGAGCCTGAGAACTTCAGGGTGAGAAGGGGGAAGCTGCTGTCACCCATCTTTCACAGGGGGGCGGGCGGAGGGTCCAGCTCAAATCCAGCATCACTGAGGTGCATGCTGAACTGGGAGGAGTCGGAACCTCCGTTGGGAATCGAAACCTGGGGAGGGGGAGTGTCACCTGCCTCCAAAGGACGCTCGATGCGGATAAAACTGGCACATTTTGGGGAAAGATGCTGAAGAGAAAAACGAAAAGGAGACAGGGAAGGAGAAGGGAAGGGTGTGCCGGGTAATGGCGCCCAGGAGCCCTGACACGTGGCCATTTGTGGCTGACGTGTCCAGCACTAGGGCCTGAAACACTGGGGGGTCTTTTTGCCCCTCTGGACAAATGGGCTCCCCCATTCAGAACTAAGCTGCTCAGAAGTAAACGAGTTTTACTCCTCTCTTAATAAAAGCCAAACCAGTTGCCAAACCTGTCAACTCCGACTCATGGTGACCCCACGTGTGTCAGAGTAGAATTGTGCTCCACAGGGTTTTCAGTGGCTGATTTTTTAGAAGTAGATGTCCAGGCCTTTCTTCTGAGGCACCTCTGGGTGGACTCCAAACCTCCAACCTTTTGGTTAGCTGCTGAGTGTGTTAACCATTTGCACTACCCAATGACTCCCTTCTCGTAATACGGCATAATAAAATTAGAAGGCTAAGTATCATTTCAGTAGATGTCCAGCTAACATTTATTATTAACGATTCCATTTAACTAAATAAGTAATCATTAAAACAATTCAACAGTTTCAAAGCAGCTTAGCCAGGTTAACCTGAAATGTGCAAAGATAGGTAAAGCTCACCAATTAAAGACCTTTTAAAGAGCAAGGCTTTAAGAAACAGAAAACTATTACATTCTCACCCTGACAGAAGTTAACCGGAGTTGAATACAGACTCCGATATTGTAAAAATGTACCATTTCAAACGCTACAATTAGGCCCAACACAAACCTGTTCAAAAGGCCAGGCTGTGATTAACTTTCTCCCTCACTTATTCTCAAGTTGGATGCAAATCAGCATCTTTCAAGCCGAGGCGAGTGAATATCCCAATAAATTGGCAATACAATTTAGCTGGCAGGCAGGGCTGCAAAAGATAAATGGCTTAAACAAAGAAGGGAAAAATGAACCTGTCACTTCTTCTCAACTCATCAAGCTGTCTTGCACAGAAAGTTGATGATTCGGGAGCAGAAATGTCTGACACCCCCTGAAGGTGAAGGCTCCCTGCCCCCAGCAATTCTTTAATCTGCACGGAAGCCTGCACCCCATCCTTTCTGCACCAGGCGGGACTACAGGGCTTACGCATTTCTGAGCCATGATTTTTCACAAGGGCCAAATCACGGGTTACAAACTCGGATGTGGGCACAGCTTACCAAAGAAATGGAAGACCCAGTGTCAATGCAAATAAACAGCGGTATCTGAGGAAAACAATTATCACACATTACAAAGACAGACCTGAAAGAGAAAAAAGTTACCGCTATAAAGATTTTAAAATGTGGAAGGACAAAAAGAGAAGATGCCACACACAGCAATAAAGTACAAAGTGGACCGTGCTGAATTATTCCAGCTAAAGAAACTGCAGAAAGATTTCGAGCAAAACAGGTGCAGAGGCCAAGATGCGTGGTGATCAGGACAGGGCAAGGTTCTAAATAAAACCAATACTGGAGACGTAAAAGCTGTGATTGCATTTTGAAATCAGGAACCTTGAGACAGATACAGTTAAATTCAATAATAGGTTTTCATTTAAAAAATTAGCATAGCTTGGTTAAGGTCTGCTTGACCAAACTCATCAGACGTAATCTGCTTCTGTTTTAAGAGGTGCAGGCTAAGAGGAAAGGGTGTTTAGAAGTTCTCAAATCTCTGTGCTTGTCACCAGCACCTTCTCCTTCAAAAATCTCCTAACTTTCAAGAAAAATGCAAGTTATCTATCACAAGGGAAGCTATTGTCCTATATCCAGAAATAATTACCCTTACAACAATCGCCATAAAAAAGACATTTTCTTCTTCAAGTGGGGAAGAAGACATCTTGGTTGGAACCTGAGCAAACCACTCCTTTCAGCGGCTGTTAATAAGGAGCCCCCAGTGGTCTGCAGCCACGTTGAGGCTTCCGGGCCGTGACAGTGATACACACACTGAATTATACCATGTATTGTGATGCAATTAGGAAGAAGGATGAGATGACAGAACAGATTTCCACTCGGTCCTCAACAGAGCTTTGTGCATTAAGTCATTGTAACGCTCTATCCACCGCCCATCAATTATTATTATTTAATGGGGATTACCGCCCAGAAACCTGCATTTCTGATAACTGCAAGTCCTCTGAGTGAGCTTTCCCTCTAGTGATAGTCACTTAGTCACTTAAACTATATCACAAAATAAAGGATGAATTCATGGTCCAAATAAAATAAAAAATACCATAAAATTCGAGATATATCTTTCTCTTGGGTCCTGGTTACTGAAGAGTTAACTATACAGTGTCGAGAAACTTCTCCTAAGTTTTTTTTTTCTCTTTAATAAGAAATTAAGTTTATCAATTGCCATTGTAATTACTCACAGCACCTCAGGTAATTAAAAGGGATCTAAATCTAATTTTATTTACATTTAGACTACCTGCGGTCATCTCCGATCAAGATTTCACGTTTGTGACTAATCATGTCGAAGTGTTAATTAGAGTTCAGCAGAGAATACTGATTGATTCGGAATTTGTAATCTGCTGTAATGTAATAATAGTGAGGAAGTCAAAGTATCCTTTTCTGTTCCACCAATTTCTACGAACAACTGGTATTCTTCAAAGAAGCAAGTCTTTTAATTCCAGAAAGCCACAATCTAAAAAAAAAAAATAATTGTGGCTCATAACAGTACTGCAGACTTCTGTGTGTGAGTGACAAAGTACTCCACACTAAAGGAAGTTTATCTAGACCTGTCGGCATGCAAAGATTCCTACAATGATATTTTAAATGGGCTAACAATTGGGCTGATTTCTCCCAACATTTTATTACACAAAATTTTTAAACATACACAAAAAGTTGAAAGAACTGTATAGTGAATACCCATCTACACACATCAACTAGCTTCTACAGTTGTAACATGTTGTTATACTGGCTTTATTATACAGCAATTCATTGATCCACCCATGCATCCATCCATCTATCCAACCTATCCAATCACCCATCTGTTCATTATCTACCCATCCATCCAACCACCTGTCCATCCAACCACCCGTCCATCCAACCACCCGTCCATCCAACCATCCGTCCATCCATCCGTCCATCCATCCAACCTATCCAATCACCCATCTGTTCATTATCTACCCATCCATCCAACCACCCGTCCATCCAGCCATCCGTCCAGCCATCCATCCATCCATCTCATTTTCCAGTGCATTTCAAATAAGTTGCAGATACATTCCAGCACGCAAATAATTAACTGGTGTTCATTATGCGTTTAACGGTTCTTTTTTGAGATAAAACTTACATACTGTGAAATGCATAAATCTTAGGCGTACCATGTCATGAGTTTTCACAAATGCCATTAACCCAAAGCCCTATGAACTCATGGAACATTTTCACCCTCCTAGAAAGTTTCCTCGAGCCCTCATCAATCCCCCACTCCCACTACTGCACGATCGCGTAACGGTTTTTTGTTTTTGTTTTACCATAGGGTAATTCTGCCTGTTGTAGAACTCAATATATTACCATAGGGTAATTCTGCCTGTTGCAGAACTTAATATATCACCATAGGGTAATTCTGCCTGTTGTAGAACTCAATATATTACCATAGGGTAATTCTGCCTGTTGCAGAACTCAATATAAACGGAAGCACACAACCGCTCCTCTTTGCGTGCATGCCTCTTTTCATTCAGCACAGTGTTTTTTCAGCCCATCCATAGGAACAAGTAACTTCATCACTGACGTACCAAAATACTAGAATCCTATGATTACCAAAATACCAGATGCCATTGAGTTGATTTCAACTCATGGTGACCCCATGTGCGTCAGAGCAGAACTGTGCTCCACAGAATTTTCAATGGCTGATTTTTAGGAAGCAGACTGCCAGGCCTTTCTTCCAAGGCACCTCTTGGTGGACTCGAACCTCCAACCTTTCAGTTAACAGCTGAGAGCATTAACCATTTGCACTACCCAGGGCCTCCAGTGAAACACAATGTCCTTCACCACCCCCTCCACAGGATTCTATGACAATATGGTTATCTCCTGCCACGAAGAAAACTACACCTAATTATCCATTTTAACTTCCCTCGTCCTGTCAAGGATAAGAAAGAAAGAAACAGCTCGCATCTGAAGAACAGTAAACCTATTTCTAAATTTATTTGACCGGGGGTATATGACAGTGTCAGCTGTAGATATTAGAGTCTTTAGACCATTAAGTTCAAACCCTTTCTTCCTTACCCAAAAGTCTTACTTGAATCCACCCTAAGAAATCTCCTTCATTAACAAAAACCTGAGCCATGTTGTCCTTGGTGACATGATCGTCTGGACTTACTGAGAAAAACTGTAATAAAAAAATCCAACGTGGACACTTCAAAAACCAGTCACAGAATCACAAACTAGAGCCTGACACCCCAATCTACACACACACACACCCCAACCAGTGGCCCACACAAAAAGAGCTTAATAGTTTAAAATATTAAAAAAAAATTTAATATCTTATAATTTGTTGCATTTATAGCTGTAGAGTTACTTCCTATACGATGCGTATTCTATGGCTGCAGGCTGCACAGCTATCCTTTAAAACACAAGTAAAAAGCAGATTTAGACTTTAACATACTGCAAGGTTTACCTCGATGTGGAACACTAAGAAAATTAAACAAGCTAGACCGTTACTTCAACACCATTCATAGGTGATATTTCAAAGGAGAGAGGAAATAGCTGGTTATGACGACTTTTACTTCGTCAGAGGGCAGACTTTTCTTCTGGGGTTCGGAGTCGTTCTCTTCATATTGCTGCACATCTCCTTGTGTCTACTGACAATGTATATGTTCACACAGAAGCTTTTCTAGTGAAGCTTTTGGGAATTTATTTTGAGAGGAAAAGCCGAATATGGGAAGATAAGAACAGAACTCAAGTGTGTGCTGGCTAGTAACCCAAACCCTTACTACCTATCTCAGGAATTAGGGGAAGTAATTTGAAAGTATGGAGTCCCAGCAGCGCAATGCTTAAGCGCTTGGCGGCTAACCAAAAGGTCGTAGGTTCAAACCCACTCACTGGCTCTGACGGAGAAAGAGCTGGTGGTCTGCTTCCATAAAGATCACAGCCTAGAAAACCCTA
>NW_004444213.1:36876-38646 GCF_000243295.1 Trichechus manatus latirostris
GGGGGATTTCTCTCTTCAATCAAAAAAATAGTAATACTATAAAATAACATAAATAAGATTAAGAAGGCATTGCTTTTGTTTTTAAAATAAATTTCTCTTTTGACAGGCAAAAATACAAAAAATGGGGCATGGCAGGTATAATCAGTGGACAATAGCTACAGCTATCCCTCAAGTACTAGAAAAAGCCACCCAGCGGTGGCTCTGGATCACACGCGTATGGACATAAGACTGCTCGCGAGGTTCTCTGCACCCTGAGCCAGAGCCTCCAGAGGACATCCCCATCTGAGCTTCTCCAGGGGCTGAGCCAACCCTCTTAAAGAGTGAGTCTTCATACAACAAAGCCACAAACAAGGAGACAGCAGAGAGTCCAAGGCATCCCCCTGGGTCACTAGCACTACGCAGCAGGAAGAAGGGCATGGCTGCCATGACTGGAGAAGAATGAGCTGTGTGCCTCCTCAATCCTGGGAAGTCATGCCCAACGCCTGATCAACCAGAGGCCTGAGAACACGCTGGAGAAAAAGCATATGATGAGACTGATTGACCTCCTGTTATCCATTGAACAGCGTCCCCCAAAAGCACCTGATGAGGCTGAGTGACCTCCTGTTATCCATTGAACTGTGTCCCCCAAAAGCATATGTTGAAATCCTAACACCTATACCCTTGGGTGTAATCCCATTTGGGAATTGGGTTTTCTTTGTATGTTAATGAGGCCATAATCAGTGTTAAAAAACAAAACCAAACCCCCTTTGGGGAGTAGATTCCAACCCATAAAGACCTTATCAGTGTAGGGCATGTCTTAAAACTAATGACTTCTGAGATATAAAAAGAGCCGATTAAACACAGAGAGAGGCAAGCATCAACGGGGGAAGACAGATGCCACGTGGAACTCTCGGCTACAGGACCTTCCCCTGGATCCCACAGGGAGAGCCTTCCCCTAGAGCTGGTGCCCTGAATCCAAATTTCTAGCCTCCTGAACTATGAGAAAATAAATGTCTGTTCCTTAAAACCACTCAGTTATGGTATTTCTGTTAAACAGCATCATTAGTTAACTAAAACACCTCCCGAAAAAGCAAATTGGGAACAGTTACGTGCTATTTGGGTATTTTTCAAAACAGCTTCACTTGGCTACGGAGTGGCTCACAGCATACCCTTCCAAAAGCCCACTACCTTACAACAAAGGGACACTAGATACCACGGAGCTTCTGGAAGCTTCTAGGTACCCAATAGACCCTTAACATAGAAATTGACAGGTGTCCAATGGAAAGAATTCTGAATTCAGAAAGCATGATTTAGTCTTCAATAAAAACTACACTCTTCACTGGCATCTTTCTGGCCTTTCACAAGCATTTAACCGTCATAACATCTATAATTCGGCCCAGAAAAAGGCATCACAGAGCATTTATTATAAATCTTACAATACATAGAAGGCCCCTGTGCACTTTAATCATTTGCTAACAGTTACAATAAGATTGTATTAAAAATTTAAACTGCCCTCCTTAAGCAATTTACCTTCCAACGTCCATTTCCAGGGAATGAATCCAAGGGATATGAATGTCGAACCCTCCATCAGATTTATGGTACCAAGAATATTTCTCCTGATAGTGCGCTGATGAGTGAAGTCAAATGACTTTAGTTTTATTACTTTTTAAGCACTTAATGGGAAAATTTAGACATTTTCACAAGACTGAGCTTCAACAAGAATGGTACATTTAAAAAATGACAGGTGGGGAAAGGCCTATGAGATTTCTTTACACATACCCAGATTAAACA
>NW_004444213.1:39672-41309 GCF_000243295.1 Trichechus manatus latirostris
TCGAGCCTCGCAAACTAAGGAGATCCTGTAGTCCAACGTTTTAGCGAAATCCACACTACTTATGCATTTTTTCCATAGGGTACAAAATTTAATGAATTTCACACTCAGAGAACAGCTGATGAGGAGGGAGAGCCCGCTATTTTGCTCTTGTATTTTGCAAAGCAGTGTCTCTACGTGGTGTAAATGGTTAAGTGCTTGACTGCTAAAAAGGTTGGAGGTTTGAGTCCACTAGAGGTGCCGCAGAAGAAAGGCCTAGCGATCTGCTTTAGAAAACTCAGCCACTGAAAAACCTGTGGAGTCCAGTGCTACTCTGACACGCGCAGGTCGCCAGGAGTCGCAACTGACTCAAAGGCAACTGGTTACTGCTAATTTGGGCCCTGCTGCTTCACCAGCTGGCCACTCTCCAGCCAGGAGCTCCCCATTTTCTATCACATCCACTTTATGCCTGATTTGATTAATTGCATCATTCAAATTAAAACTGATGTAGCAGCCCACAAAGCTGATGGGTTACTGATTATTTCACCTGAAGGAGACCGCTGGCCAGAACGTTGTTTCTAGCCGTGGCAACACTGCCATCTAGTGGCTGCGGCTTTCATTACATCGGCTTTTCCCCAGCAGCCTGGGTGCTCTGCCTGCCAATTTAAGAAGGGCGGTGCAGTGGTTAAGAGCTCCGCTGCTAACCAAAACGTCAGCAGTTCAAATCCACCAGCTGCTCCTTGGAAACCCTATGGGGCAGTTCCACTCTGACCTATAGGGTCGCTATGAGTGAGAATTACCTCGACAGCAATGAGTTTTTATTTTTTTTTAAAGTATTTATAAGAACCACAGCAAGCCCCTGAGTTTGACATAGAATAGCCAAATATGCTATTTAAGGCATTTCAGGGGAATACGCCAGGATGAGAAATAGTTACTTCATGTGGTACGAAATGTAAACTACATTAATCAAATTGTTTTCCGATTACAAACCCACCCAGAGAAGTTTGAGGCAAAATGCCAAACCAAAATTGAAAAAGAAAAAAAAATTAAACGGGTGTCTCTCACAGTATGCAAGCTGTATCTCAGTACAACAGTTTACACACACTTCATCACTGTTCTCATAGATCGTACAGTGACTATTTCCCGAGTTACTGAGGAGTTCTTGGCTGATTACTCCATTGTGATATTTTTAAACTAGACTTTATTTTTTCAAGCAGTTTTAGGTTTGCAGAAAAATTGTGCAGAAGTGGAGAAAGTTCCCACGTGCCCCGTCTCCTCCCACACATAATTTCCCCTATTCACACCTTGCATTCATGTGCTGTATTTGTTACAACTGATGAACCAACGTTGATATGTTACTGTTAACCTGAGGGCACCATTTACATCAGGGTTCACACTCCGTGTTGGACAGTCCTATGGACTGTGACAAAAGTATTAACATCATGGGTCCACCATTACAGTACCACGCAGAATAGTTTCACTGCTCTTAAAATGAAACGCCCTGTGCCCCACCTGTTCATCCCTTCCTGCCCCTGGCCCCACCTGTTTGTCCCTCCCTGCCCCTGGCCCCACCTGTCCGTCCCTCCCTGCCCCTGGCCCTTTGTACTGTCTCCACAGTTTTGCCTCCATTCTGGTTTTGAAGACTTATTTTTTTCTTTTAC
>NW_004444213.1:57477-58860 GCF_000243295.1 Trichechus manatus latirostris
ACAGCTGGCAGATCCCAGCTTAGAATGGCATGCTAAGAAGTCATCAAAACAAAGGTTTGAGAAGACAAATAACATAGTAAGTATTGACAGGTTATTAAGAAAGAAAGAGAATGAAGACCCAATTTTATTTTAAAATTATGTACTGAAAACTGACTAGACAGGCATACAATAAAACGTTGATTACAGGTGGGACTATAGCCAATTTGTATTTGCTTCTTTAATTTATATATATATTTTTTCCAGTTGCCGTGGAGTCGATTCTGACTCATGGCAACGCCATGTGTGTCAGAGTAGAACTGTGCTCCACAGGGTTTTCAAGGGCTGATTTTTCAAAAGGAGATCCCCAGGCCTTTCTTCTGAGGCTCCTCTGGGTGGACTCAAACCACTAATCATCTGCATCACCCAGAGACTCTAGCTTCTTCGGTTTTCTGGATTTTTAGAATCTTGCATTATCACCAGAAAAAATAGAAATATATACACATTTGTTTAAATATATGTAAGTAGATAATATATAAAATATACATAAACTTCTATTTTAGTAGAAATGGATATGAACTTTCAAAACAAAAGCCCTTTAAAGGGTTGGATAGCGTTTTAGCAGCCTAGAGGTTAAGACCCTCCCGCCTCCCAGGACAGAACTCGCACCAAGTAGCCTCGGCTCCCCACACCCTTGACTAGTTAGCCCAGCAACTGAACAACAGCACCTAAGACGAGCGGGCCTCGGGTTTCCCTGACAACCAGGTGACCAGGTGAGAGGTATGTGGCACTTGCCTTTATTCATTTGATTGGCACTTTTCAACCCCACTCCCCTGTGTTCTGGCCATGCTGACAGGATTTCCTTTGGATAACAACGAATTTCTTCAAGAGCTTCCTAACTGTTCTCATATTACGCAACAGTGTGAACTCAAACGAGCAACTCTTTGCGTTTCTTTAATAATCATTTGGGGAAACAGCTTGCCAAGGAGAAGGGACAGAAGAGAGAGGAGGGCATGACAGCGTCACACTCTCTTGCACAAATGTGTTGCCGTTTGGTAAACCATTTAGTGGCGTCCTATTGCGTGAGCCAGTGACTCCATGCAAACAATTTTCTGCGAAGGGGAGAAGATAAATGCAAAGCCTGCAGTTAGAGGAAAAGAAACGCAATGCAGACAGACCTTGTGCACGTCACGCTCACCTGCTGAGGGGTCGTCCTGATTTTACTGGGTTTAAAACAGTGTGTGCAGGTGAGCAGTGTGCAGGTGAGTGCACCTGTGCGCAGATGAGTGTGTGAAAGTGTGCAGGTGAGCAGTGTGCAGGTGAGTGCATGCAAGTGTGCAGGTGAGCAGTGTGCAGGTGAGCAAGTACAGGTGCATGTACCTGTGTGCAGGTGAGTGCACCTGTGTG
>NW_004444213.1:60508-71452 GCF_000243295.1 Trichechus manatus latirostris
TGGGGCAGACAGGCTGGAGGGCAGCAGGCTCCACCCATCCCTGAGCCCACAGGTGCTCCCTGGAGCTCTACCTACCTGTCCCCTGCCTGTATCAAGGATGTAGTCCCTCGAGCAGGATGCCTGGGGCTGCCACTCCACCCAGCCCCTGATGGGGGTCTACTCAAAGGGAATGACTGGCTAAAGAATAATTCCATTTACCTACACAGAAATCTAGGGCAAAACCAGCTTATCTTTTTGGCTCTTCCGTGCAGTGACATGCAGGGCAGAAAGGAAGAAAGAATCTGGATTCCTTTAACCACCGAACATATGATTTCATCTTTTTAATTTTGTTCTCTACCCCCTCCCAACAAATGAAACTTTCCTACTTCTGCATCCGTGTACTGCTGATGCAGTAACTTCACAGACTTTATGGAGTGGATCTTATTACAGGACTAAATGGTATCTTAAACCAGTGTGTTGGTTTTATTACGTCTGTATTCTCCTTAGTGACAGCAAAAGGGGAAAATACGTGAATGAGGATAATCCTTAGGAACTGTTCCAATGCCCTCTAGTGACAGCTTCCTAAATTACACAGCCATGTTCTTCACTGCAAATACTTCCTTTCCCCCCATTCTAGCTCAGAGACTCTGTCATAGACCCAGCGTTCTATTAACCACACATTCCATTCCATGAAGAAAACAGCCTGTGTTATTCAGCTTTTATTAGATAGCTTATTGGAAATAATGTGTATGTTGCTTGTAGGATTGCATTTAACCCAAGAACACTCCATGTTAAAGTGGTTCACATATTACTGAAAATGCTTATGACTTAAAGGAGCATTTTTAGTTCCCTACTAGGTTTTTCAAAGTGTTAAAAAGCCAGAGGCGGGGCCAAGATGGCAGAGCAGTCAGACGCTTCCTGTGGTCTCTCTTACAACAAAGACCCCCCCAAAACCAAGTGAAAACGGTAATATATGACAATCTAGGAGACCTGAACATCAAAGGCAAAGTTGAGGAATCGGACTGAGTGGCGGGGGGGAGGGAGAGACGGTTCAGAAGCAGCGAAGAGTAGCCAGACCTGACCCGGCAGGAACCGGGACTCTGCAGGCTGCATTGGCTGGCATGCACGGTGAGACAAGCAGCGGTACTTGGGACACGTTTTCCACATCAGGAGAGACTGAGCGGCAGACAGTCTACTCAAGTCTCCAGAACCAGTGAAATACAGTGCTCAATCAGCAAAAGACAAGTACATGCATCTAACCTACAGCGCGGATCAAAAAGCACCCCCTTCGGGAAAAACCTCTCTCCCATTTACCTGCCCCCTCCAGCTCTGCACCAGGTTCCTCCAGTCTCAGTCAGACCATTAAGTCTGGTCTTCTTACTAGAATTTGAGTTCTGCATCCCATCGTTCTACTGCTCCATCAGGGACCCTCTGTTGTGTTCCCTGTCAGGACGTTCATTGGTGGTAGCCGGGCACCATCTAGTTCTTCTGGTCTCAGGCTGATGAAGTCTCTGGTTTATGTGGCCCTTTCTGTCTCTTGGGCTAATACTTCCCTTGTGTCTTTGGTGTTCTTCATCCTCCTTTACTCCAGGTGGTTGGGACCAATTGATGCATCTTAGATGGCTGCTTGCAAGGTTTTAAGACCCCAGATGCCACTCACCAAAGCAGGATGCAGAACATTTTCTTAATAAGCTTTGTTATGCCAATCGACCTAGATGTCCCCTAAAAGCATGGTCCCCAGACCCCTACTCCTGCTACTCTGTCCCTCAAAGTGTTTGACTGTATTCAGGAAACTTCTTAGCTTTGGTTTAGTCAAGTTGTGCTGACTTCCCCTGTAGTGTGTAGCAGCTGAGCTCTTAACTACTGCGCCACCAGGGCTCCAATAGCTTTTAGGTATGTTTAAATCTTTTGCAGAATGGAAGTAAAACTATGCAGTGAAGACACAGCCCTCATTTCCAACTTCTGCGTTACTTCTAAACACACTCTGTAGCCAGGACCGCCTCCCGGAGCCGCCCACTCCTGTAAAGTGAGGGGGTCAGGGTCTCAGGTCCTTCTAGCCCTGAAATTCTGCAAGCCTGTAGGTCCGGCAAGAAGTGAACTCAAATGCAGACACTACCTTGATATCCTCAGGTGGTGTAAATGGTTACCATGCTTGGTTAACGTGCTCGGATGGTAACCAGAAAAAGGTTGGAAATTCGGGAGCCCACTCAGAAGTACCTCCAAAGAAAGACCTGGTGATCTGCTTCTGAAAGATGGCAGCCATTGAAAACGTTATGGAACACAGCTCTACTCTGCCACACATGGGATCGTCATGAGCTGGAATTAACTCAACGACAACTGGTTTGGAAGTCCCTGGGCGGCGCAAATGGTTAAGTACTGGACTACTAGCTGAAGGGCTGACAGTTCAAACCCACTCAGAGAAGCCTCAAAAGACGGGCCTGGCGATCTGCTTCTGAAAGGTCACGGCCTTGAAAACCCTATAGAGCAGTTCTACTCTGCACACATAAGGTCACCATGAGTTGGAAATGACTCAACAGTAACTAACAACAAAAACTCTGATACTTTACTTAATAGAATCTTGGTGCAGGATTGGGAATATTTCCTAACGTTCAGATGCCTCCGTCAGTGTTCTGTATCTTCAAGATTAAAATCCACTGCCATCAAGTCAATTCCAACTGATAGCGACCCTACAGGACAGAAGAGAACCACCCCATAGTGTTCCCGAGGCTGTAATCTTTACGGAAGCAGACTGCCACATCTTTCTCCTGAGAAGACCACAGACCTTTCGTTTGGTTAGTAGTTGAGCGCCTGCTAATTTTGTTTACTAACTGTACGCTGGAGAAGAAGCTGAACATACCCCACTTTTCCCAAGGAAGGGCGAGCCCCTGGGGGGCAGCATGTGATGATGACAGAATGGGGCTGGGGCCTGGGGGCGCCTCCATGGCCCACACATCTGGAACAGAGATACCTGTATGTGCAGGCCAACCCCTGACGTGACAGAGATAAGAATACACGCGCACGCCTCCATTCTCCAATTCTCACCACAGAGGCCTGCAAGTTATGGACTTCCTGAATTTAGACATTTCAAACATTAAATAACTAAAGGTTATGATGCTGTTATGGATTGAACTGTCTTCCCCCTGGCAAAAAAAATAAATACGTGTCGGGGTCCTGAGCCCTCCACCTGTGGATGGGATCCCATTTGGGAACAGAGCTTTCTTTGTTCTGTTAATGAGGCCACGTCAGTGCACGGCGTGTCCTAAACCTAGTCACTTCCGAGTGATGTAAAGGGCAGCACAGGCATGCAAGCAACAAACGGGGAAGGCAGATGCCACAGTAAGATCATCAAGGAATCCAAGACTGCCCGTTACTAGAAGTCAAAATAGACAAAGAAGGGCCTCCCCCAGCGCCAGCGCCCTGAGTTCGGACTTCTAGCCTTCTAAACTGTGAGAAAACAAATTTATGCTCGTTAAGGCTGCCCACGTGTGGCATTTCTTTTAGGGCAGCACGAGGAAGTTAAGGCACACGTTTACCAAAAGAGGGCTATGTGTTACTGTTCGAGAAACACCAATCTAAATGACATTCTAGGAACTCACTCTAGGGGGCAGGAGGGAGTGGGGGCAGAAGCTGCAGCCATCACCCACTTGCTCTGTGACCACACACGGCAGCCCACACCTTCCGCGGGACTAGGTTTCTGTGTGCAGAAAGGAAGATGGGATTATAGGGTTTCTCAAGCCCTCCAGAGCTAACACTGCAGTAAGCTAAGGGGGAGCGCCAAGTCAACGAGCTAGGAGGTTTCGCTTGTCTCTCTGCGTCCCTGGAACGTACGTCGTCCGCTTCATCCCAGGCTTATCCGCGGTGACACAGAGAAGCGTGTTGATCATACCCTCCTTCCAACTAGGCGGAAGCATCTTTCGGATAACAGCCAAAGATGCTCCCTACTTCCAGTGCCGCACAGTTGCTGCCAACGGTCTCAGCTAGAACCTGATCTCAGGGCTCGCCCCGTGCCGCCTGCTCCTGGGCACTGGGCTGCTGCAGCCTCGGAGAGCCGCCTGGTCGCCTGGAAAGGGCACGTCCCTAAGAGCAGCAAGGACCACCCCACGTCAGCCTCACTGTGCCAGCCAGCCCTCCCCACCAAGAGACTGGCCGCTGCCTCCTGACAGAGCAACTGGCTGCTCAAGGCTGACTGACATGCGGATCAAGTGACAGACCTATTCAAAATAATCTGTGAAACAAATTAGAAGATAGCTTTTTTTTTTTCCTACCAGCCGATAAATGTCTTTAAAATGGAAACACGCAGTGTGGCGGGGGTGCAGAAAAAGGACACCTGTTGGAGGAAACGTAAACGGGAACACAATCTTGGTGTTCTTGCTAGGCAACAAGAATCAGAAGCCACAGAAGACGCTGGGCTAGGGATCCCACTTCCAGGGATGCATCTGCAGGAGAAGGTTGAGGATGGAGACAAAGCTGTAGGTAAAAGGGCATCTAGTGAAACACTGCCTCTAAAATAAGTAGAATAGAAAAACAAGCGAAATACACCTAAGTGTCTAAGAGGAGAGTTATTTCACTAAACGGAATGCAACGCAAAAAATCAGAAGCCACCAGGTAGAAAAAGTATTTCTGTGAAGAAGCAGGCTGCAAAACATTACAATGCACTACAATCCATTTTTGCAAACAGACACGTGCACACACGCACACACACATATGCACACACACCAGGACTTACAAATAACTGTCTCTGAATGGTAGTTATGGTGGTTTTTATTTTCATACTTCATAGCCTTTCAAGGTAAGATTGCTCTCTCACCTGCTCCCTCTGGCAAATTCCACAAAATCCAACTTACTCATCCAAGCTTTCAATATTTTTTTCACTTAGAGACAAATGAACATGAATCCACTCTTCACGGTTTAATTTTCCTGACACAGGACGAGTGATAAGGTTGTTAGCGTATCATTCTCCTCTCTACAAAATTTCCAATGGTTCTGAGGTAAATACACGAACTACCCTCAAATTCCAGAGCCTGGATTTCAGGGACACCCAGAAATCTCCTCAGAACCTGCTCAGGCTCTGCCCTGCCCTCTTGGGGCCAAGGCCTGCCCACAAAACGTAAGAAGTCCTTGGGCAGAGCAGCCCCTCGCAGGGCACAGAACTTCCCAACTTACAAAGTCAATCTCTTGACCAGGACTCTGCCTCATCTACGGTGAGCTGAACACAGAGTGCTGCCATCCTCCTTCCCCCAGGAGCGAAGGGTCCACAGCACACAGTTACGTCCCTGTTCTACAGGAATTCAAATGCTCTAACACACAAACTTTCCAAACAGCCCGGCAGCTTGAGCTATAGGTTGTAACAACTTCCGCCTACCCCACATTAAGCAATATTCTCATTTTCTTTCGATGGGAGACTCTGTGGAGGGTTAAATAGGTCAAAAATACATCACCGTTTAATCATTTTACAAACATTAGAAAGAGCAGAATGCTATGGCATTATGAACAGATTATGAACAAAAATAAAAGCCATTTGTATGCATTAATGATACATCAAGCTAATTCAAGCTGGCTAAAGTCATTAAGAGGAATCCTGGGGCAAAACACAGCCACGATGCCGCAGTGCAGAAAAGTACTAAAATAACCATTTTCTATGTCATTGATAGAATTAATTCTATGCGCAGCAGAGATGGGTCTTCGCATGAAAATCAAAATTGAGAGTGTTTACTAATTGTGTGTTTAATGATCTAACGCCGGCAGCGTGAGAGTTAATGTGGGCATTTCTGTGCACACACGAGCATCCCCGCACGCTTAGCATTTCCAACGAGAGGCACAGCATGCAGAATTCCAGACCTGGGGTAAGAAATTGCCAGAAAACAGCACAGCCTCTATTAAATACATCATTCCAGAACACTGAAAAAAAAGATGATTTATTCTTTCTTGTTTGCAATATCAACCTTTATAAAGACTTTAAGACGATTTTTTCCTCTATTATTTAAAAAGGAAAAAGAAAAGCTTTCCTCATTACAGTTCCTTCTATCCATGTCACAGAGCCCTGGTGGCATGGTGGTTAAACCACTCGGCTGCTAACCAAAAGGGCGACAGTTTTAACCCACCAGCTGCTCCTCGGGAGGAAGATGTGGCAGTCTGCTTCCGTAAAGATTACAGCCTTGGAAACCCTGTGAGGCAGTTCTACTCTGTCCTACAGGGTCACTGTAAGTTGGAATCGACTTGACAGCACTGGGTTTGGTTTTTTTATCCACGTCATAAACTGTTTTAAGAATTGTTATGTTACGTGTCGTAGAGTAGGTTCCGACTCATAGCGACCCTATGTACAACAGAACAAAACACTGCCCGGTCCCACGTCATCCTCACAATTGTTGCTATGTTTGAGCCCACTGTTGCAGCCATGTGTCAATCCATCTCGTTGAGGGTCTTCCTCTTTTTCACTGACCCTCTACTTGACCAAGCATGATGTCCTTCTCCAGGGACTGGTCCCTCCTGATAACAAGTTGCATAACTGACTCCATGTAGTTAAGGCCAGCAGCTGAAGTCAGTGGCAAATGGGCTACAAAAATATTGATGGTATCTCTGCCCGTCTCCAAACTCTCATTCTGGATGGTGATTTTAAGCCACCAAATGACAGGCTAAGGAGAGAACTCTTCTTAAAAAATCTGACCTCTGGGTCCTCTGAGCAGGTTAATGGGCTAGAGAGAAATGCTTATAACAGAGCTCTTCCTAGATAGAGATTCTAAACAAGAAACAAGCTGATTTCCTATTTGTGACAATTTACAAATAATATTTAAAGAATAAAAACACTATTTAAAGAAACAGGGCTCCCTGAGTGGGGCAAAGGTTTGTGCTCGACTACTGAAGTTTGACGGTTCAAGCCCACCCAACAGTGCTGCGAAAGAAAGACCTGGCAATCTCCTTCCATAAAGATTACAACCAAGAAAACTGCGGAGCTCAGTTCTACTCTGTATCACATGGGGTCACCATAGTCAGAACTGAGTCAACAGCAAAAAAAAATTTTTTTTTCCTAACTTAAATACCTGGACTATTCAAGGGAAATCACCTCAAACAAATTTTCATATTAGAACCAAAGATGTTTGGTGTAACTCAATAACTAATTGTATCTTAATACATTCCATATTTGTCGAGAGTGATGGAAAGATTGTCTCCATTCCCGATTTCTCTCAAGTGCCAGATGCCAGAGCAATCTGTAAAATACTTGCTTTGCTAGTTCAAGAACTAATTTTTCCCCCCAACTTTACTAACTCAAAAGATTTTTTAAACCTTTGAATACGTGGTTCAGGACACAGAGGGTCTGTATTTTAGTTTTGGTATAATTCATGTTCCATTTGTGATTTAACCCTACTACAGAGATGCATAATCTGGTTAGGAAATCACCTGAATTAAAAAATGCATATATAATTTCATAAGAGGTATTGACAGTGTTGTGTTTAATGAGAATAACCACCATACAAAACATTTAAGGACTTTCTCATCCAAACCTCAGCCAGGGTAAAGCACAAACAGAAAGACCCACACAAAGCTACGAACTCTTACACACACACACACACACACACACACACACACACACACACACACACACCCAACAGGCTGAATCCAGGCTCGACTTAATGTTAACACCACAAAGTTATTTTTGTCGATTTATGAGTGATTACCAGCCGTGGGCCAGATGTGGTTCTGTCGCATGCATCCTGCAGATTCTAACTTCTACTGGATTAGGCGACATTAGAAGCTTTCCAGCAGTCACAGCCCGTGACGCTTGTGGTTAATAACAACAGCAGGGCAGCTGCCGAACCACGACCCAGCGCACCTTGTAACACTCGGCCAGTTAACTTTAGAGGAATATGAGGCGAATTCTTCTCCTTCTTCATTTTCCCACTTTAACGTCACCACTTAAGTGCTACTTCAGTCGTATGTAACTGTTTCCATGCCATCCTTGTTCTTAGAAAGATTTAAAATATCAGATTACATCAAAGTGTAATTTAAGCAGTTGAAACTGTAACCACGGTCCCTGGAAGTCTTAGCAACTCAAGAGGGGGCAGCGAGCACGCGGGGGCGGAGAGTAGGGTGAGGACTGGAGATGGTGATGTTGTTCTTGGGCACCGTCATTCCAACTCATAGCGACCCTACAGGGCTGAGGAGAATTGCCCCATAGGGTTTCCAAGGCTATAATCTTTACTGAAGCAGATCACTAGGTCTTTCTCCCACAGAGCCAGTGGGTGGATCTGAACCTCCGACCTTTCAGTTAGCAGCTGAGCGCTTAACCACGGCGCCACCAGGCTCAGTGATGGCTATAGATGGACAGTGAATACAGCAACAAACACGAAATGCTGGCTTTGGCTGGTACCAGCTGTATGATGTGACTCCGGGAAACACACATCTCGGAGAATGTGGTTCCCAGCTGTAAGGTGGGCTTCATAAGATCTGCTATCCTTACATCATAAAGGAGCCCTGGTGGTGCAGTGGTTAAGGTGCTCAACTGCTAACCAAAAGGGTCGGGGGTTCCAAACCATCAGCACTCCTCCAGAGATGTGGTAGTCTGCTTCCATAAAGATTTACAGCCTTGGAAAACCTACGGGGCAGCTGTGAGTCAGAACTGACTCGACGGCAGTGGGTTTTTATCCTTACATCATAAACCCTTGCCAGGCCTTTCCTCCACAACATAACTGGGTGGGTTCGAACTTCCAACCCTTAGGTTATTAGTCAAGTGCAAACTGCTTGTACCACCCAGGGACATCATATAATTAGTCACTGTCTTAGTTACTTAGTGCTGCTGTAACAGAAATACCACAACTGGATAGCTTTAATAACGAGAAATTTACTCTCTCACAGTCTAGGAGGCTAGAAGTCTGAATTCAGGTGACAGCTCCTGGGGAAGGCTTTCTCCATCAGTTCTGGGGGAAGGTCCTTGTCGTTAATCTTCCCCAGTTGAGGAGCTTCTCAGCACAGGAACCCCAGGTCCAAAGGACTCACTCTTCTCCTGGCTCTTGTTTCTTGGTGGTATGAGGTCCCCGTCTCTCTGCTCACTTCTCTCTTTTATATCTCAAAAGAAATTGACTCAAGATACAACCTAATCTTGTAGATTGAGTCCTGCCTCATTAACATAACTGCCTCTAATCCCACTCATTAACGTCACAGAGGTAGGATTTACAACACATAGGAAAATCACATCAGATGACAAAATGGCGGACAATCACACAGTACTGGGAATCATGGCCTAGCCAAGTTGATACACATTTTTGAGGGACACAATCCAATCCATAACAGTCATTAATGCAAATTATATATATATTAAGGGGCACTTAATGGCTCCCTAGGAGTCCCTGGACAGCTCAGACAGTTTGCACTTGACTATTAACCTAAAGGCTGGCAGTTGGAACTCACTCAGAGGCAGCTCAGAAGAAAGGCCTGGCAATCTGCTTCCGAAAGGTGACCGCTATGAAAACCCTACAGAGTGCAGGTCTACTCTGCGCACATCGATCGCCATGGTCAGAATCAACTCGACAGCAACTGGTTCAGTTTAACGCCTCCCTAGCTCATCTTCTCAGCATATATCAAATGCCAAATGCACACAAGTATGTGACCTCCTCTGAAATGTGAGAAGTCTGGTTTTTGAAAGCACTCTTTCAACAGAGAAAACATAAGTTGCCTCTGATTTAATCTCAAACATCAGAAAGGAGACGAACAACAGCACCATATTCAAACAGTAAAAGAGGTCACCCCAATGAGACTCAGCCTTGCTCCAGGAAGAACTGAACAGACTCCACTGACATATCCCCCAACAGCACCAGCAGACTGTGGTGTCAGCAAAACACGGGACAAGACGATGATGCACACTCCGCAGCAAAACCCCAGAAGACTGCTTACGCTTAATGAAGCTCCATCCCATGCAATTAGGTTGCATAAACTGGCCTCATTAATACCGCTACCCTCATCTTGGACACTCCTGTAATTAGGACTGAACAGCTGCCGAACGTATGGGACTCCCTATACAGCAGAACGTCAATCTTTTGGAAGCAAAGGATAAAAAACACACTGCCACCTACTGTATGATACCAACTGTATAACATTCTGAAAAAGGCAAAAGTACAGAAGACAGTGAGAAGCTTAGGGGTGGCCAGAAGCTCAGGGGAGGGATGAACAGGTGGCGCTAGGGCATTTTTAGGGCAGTCAAACTATTCTGTATGATGCTATACTAGTGGACATGTGACATGATCGTTTGTCAAAACCTACAGGACCGTACAACACAAAGAGTGAATCTTAACGTGAACGATGGGCTTTAGTTAATAACAACGTATCAACCGTGGTTCGTCAACTGTAACAACTGCACCACGCGAATGCAACGTTACTAGGAGAGATGATGTGCAGGGGGAGGGTGAACAGTACTCCGCACCTCCTGCACAATGTTTCTGTAAACCTAAAACTGCTCTCATCTTTAAACCTTCAACCAAAAATATCCCCTCAAGTCTTCTTAAAACCAAACAACTGTTTAGCTTAATTAGTAAAGAACGTCTGCCTTGAGCACTGTGGTCTTTTAAGATCTATTTACATGGTATCAAATGGACAACAACTCAAAAGATTAGACAGGAACCCTAGGGGGCAGTGAGTTTAAGTTAAGCCAGAGGAACAACTTGGAAAAGGAGGGTGAGAATGGCTGCACAACTCAAAGAATGTAATCAATGTCACTGAACTGTACATGTAGAAACTGTTGAATGGGTACATGTTCTGCTGTGTATATTCTTTTTTTTTTTATTGTTGTAATTAAATGAAGTTTACATTTCAAGTTAGTCTCCCATACAGAATTTTTTTTTTTACATACATTGTTATGAGACCCCAACTGCTCACCCCATTGACAGCACACTCCTCCCCTCCGCCCCTGATTCCCCATGAACATTCAACCAGCTCCTAACCCTCTCTGCCTTCCCATCTCACCTCTGGACAGAAGCT
>NW_004444213.1:72144-73320 GCF_000243295.1 Trichechus manatus latirostris
CTCACCCTCCCTCCCCACCCCTGTAACCATCAAAGAATGTTTTCTTCTGTGTTTAAACCTTTCCTTGAGTTCTTATACTAGTGGTCTTATACAGTATTTATCCTTCTGTGCCTGACTAAATTCACTCAGCAAAGTTCTAGCTTCCACCAAGTTATACGATGTTTCACAGCTTCATCATTGTTCTTTATCGTTGCATAATATTCCACTGTGTGTATATACCGTAGTTTATTTATCCATTCGTCCATTGATGGGCACTTAGGTTGCTTCCATCTTTTGGCTATTGTGAACAGTGCTGCGATAAACATGGGTGTGCATATATCTATTCATGTGACGGCTCTTGTTTCTCTAGGATATATTCCAAGGAGCGGGATAGCTGGATCGTATGGTACTTCTATTTCTAGCTTTTCAAGGAAGTGCCAAATCGATTTCCAAAGTGGCTGTACCATTTTACATTCCCATCAACAGTGTATAAGTGTTCCAGTCTCTCTACAACCTCTCCAGCATTTGTTATTTTGTGTTTTTTGATTAATGCTAGCCTTGCTGGGGTGAGATGATACCTCATTGTAGTTTTGATCTGCATTTCTCTAATGGCTAATGAGTGTAAGCATTTCTTCATGTGTCTGTTAGCTGCCTGAATATCTTCTTCGGTGAAGTGCCTGTTCATATCCTTTGCCCATTTTTTAATTGGGTTATTTGTCTTTTGCTGTTGAGGTTTTGCAGTACCTTGTATGTTTTAGAGATTAAACGCTGATCAGATTTGTCGTAGCCAAAAATTTTTTCCCAGTCTATAGTTTGTCCTTTTACTCTTTTGCTGAAGTCTTTGGATGAGCGTAACTGATTGATTTTTAGGAGCTCCCATTTATCTAGTCTCTCTTCTGGTGCTTGTGCATTGTTACTTATGGTTTGTATTGTGTTTATGCCACGTATTAGGGCTCCAAGCATTGTCCCTATTTTTTCTTCCATGATCTTTACCGTTTTTGATTTTATATTTAAGTCTTTGATCCATTTTCAGTTAGTTTTTGTATACGGTGTGAGATATGGGTCTTGTTTCAGTTTTTTGCATATAGATATCCAATTATGCCAGCACCATTTGTTAAAGAGACTGTCTTTTCCCCAATTAATGGATTTGGGGCTTTGTCAAATATTAGCTGCTCATAGGTGGATGAGCTTGTATCT
>NW_004444213.1:77258-92968 GCF_000243295.1 Trichechus manatus latirostris
TTTATGTGACTTGATATTGACTGTTGTCTCCGAGCCATCAATAATTTATTATAATTTTATTTTGTGTTTGCTTAGTGAGACCTAGCTTCTTATTTTGTTTTGAGATGCCCAAATAGACTGCTCGTGTGCACTAGTTTGACTTTTGACACCTTTTGATCTCTAATGTCCTGTCACCAGGTAGTTAGTTCTGTAACTAAGTATGTGCACACAGAAGACCATTAAATTTTCCTATATGGGATCAGCTTAGCTGTTCAGGCAGTCGGTCACCAAGTGTGTGATGCAGGCTCTCACCTGCAGTCCTAGAGAGGCATCGGTGATTGGTGCAGGCACTGGACTCTGTCTGTGGTAGGGGATCACACACTGAGCCAGGCAGGAGGCTGACAGCTGCCCCTGAGAGTCTGAAAGGAAAGCGTGTCCCTATTCTCTAGGGTGAGTAGGTAGGTGAGTTTTGCAGCCAGGCTACGAGCACCCCACTCTGTTGGCTGTAAAGACTCGAGGGCACCACTTTTTCTTGAACTCCTGTAGCAGGTGACTAGGCACTTTAGGAGCTACCACCAGTCCTCAACACCCTGCTGCAGATCGATAGAAGTGCCTACTTAAGGGGCAGGGCTGTTTCGAGGGTCACAAATGTGCCCGTTCACAACTGAAGCAGTTGAAGTTAAACTTCAGATGTTTGCCCAGTTGTACTGTGGCAGTGAGGGCTAACACTGTTTGAGATGGGTCCCCACAAGTCTATACAGGGGTGTAGTGTAAGGCACTCAGAGTCTGCAGACCCGATTCTGTGGCCAGCAAAGGAGTTGTGCCGACCCTGTGATCCTGGCCGAGGGGAGCCAGCAGCTTATTTGTTCCCTCTTCCAGGCCAGGAGAATGGGTCTGGATGGTGCCTTTTGGGATCTACTTCTGGCCCAGCAGACTCCCGGTGCAGAGTGTGGAGGGAGGATGTACAAGGGAGAGAGGTTTTTCCCAAATCGGCTTTCTTTGTTTTTTCTCAATTGCCGCGAAAGGGTACACACATGTACTTATCCTAGCCTCTTGGGAGCTGCTCTTCACTGGTTCGGAGTGTCCAAGCAGAATCTCTGCTGCCGGGTCTCTCTCGATGTGGAAACTGCTTCCCGAGAGCACGCACAGCACCGCTGTTTGCCTGCTTCACCGCGGACAGGCGTGGCTGTGGCTCTGCAGTTTCGCCTCCATGGCTCTAGCCCTCCTCACCTCTTCCAAACAGTCTTCCTCTCCCGTATGACTCAGATGGATTTCTTAACCTTGCCTTGTTCAGGGATGCCAGATGTTCACATAGAATCAAATCACTTGTTTTTCCAGGTCTTTGTTGTAAGAGGGATATAGGAAGCATCTAACTACTCTGCCATGTTGACCATGCCCCTCTACTGTGTATATTCTCAACAACAAAAATAAAATATAAACAAGTGAGGTGTTCCGACTTAGCACATAACCTTGGGCAAATCATCTGACTTCTCTTAAGCTTTTAACATGGGGGTCATTCACAGAGTCCCAAGACTGAGCTATGCACAGAATGTGACAGACTGAGAGACACAGGGTGTGGGCATCAGGTGGAACGTGGCAGACATGTGGTCAACAGCCACCTCCATTCCATGCACCCCGCCTGCGGAGGCCCTCAGCTCCCCATCCCTGGGCTCTCCTGCAAACTCGGGCAACCCGATGGGGAACAACATCACGAGTCAGAGTGAGGGGCTCGGTCTAAGGAGAAACAGTGTGTACATTAATTCTCAAAATGAATCTTAAAGGACCTCTCTTGTGGTGGTCAGACCAAACTGTTCCACGAGCCACACAAACTCACCAGTGAGCAACAGAAAGAATGATTCCAGATTGCTAAGAAAGGGTAACAGAATTCATCCAAGCCCATGACACTTGTCCTCTACCACATTTAGACAGGAAGCAGATTTGCCCTGCTGTGTGATTATTCAATGTTTACCCCCCAAAACCAAAAAAACCAACCAGTTGTCGTTGAGCTGACTCTGACTCATGGCAACCTCATGTGCCTTAGAGGAGAACTGTGCTCCAGAGAATTTTCAATGGCTGTGAGCTTTAGAAAGTAGATGGCCTGGCCTTTCTTCCAAGGTGCCTCTGGGTGGACTAGAACCTCCAACCTTTCAGTTAGCAGCCACGTGCCTTAACCATTTGTACCACCCAGCACTCCTGACCCATCCTCCCTGCTGGATTTTAACTTCATGAAGGCAGGGACTTGACCAGTGCTTCCTTCACACCTCTATCTCCCAACAAGATAGGTGCCGTGCTCAGATATTCGTGGGGTGAATGAATGAATGAACCAGTCTATTCCCTGCTCCCGGATGCCCCTGGGGCTAACACAGAAGCCCCCTCCTGCATTACCACTTCCAAGAGCAGCTGGACAGCTACACAAAGGGAAGAAAAGTCAACAGATTTTATAATTTATCTTCTGTCTCAGGATACTAGCAAACCAAAAGCTAAGGAAGAAAAGAATGAAGCCCTGGTCTCTTACAAATTAAATCATGGTAGCCAGCTAACAAAGAAGCCCTGGTGGCACAGTGGTCAAGCACTCAGCTGCTAACCGAAAGGTCGACAGTTTGAACCCACCAGCCGCTCCTCAGGAGAAAAGGCCAGGTGATCTGCTCCCATAAAGATTACAGCCTAGGAAGCTCTGTGGGGCAGTTCTACTCTGTCTTATAGGGCCGCCATGAGTCGGAATCACTGGTTGGCAATGGATTGGATTGGGTAGCCAGATGACTAGCAAGGGAAGGGAACGTTGGTCTAGAATAACACATTTGGTTCATTTTCTTCTTTTGTTTACAAGCTGAATATAACGTAGAAATTATATGCCTTTTCTTTTTTTTCTCTTTCTCCACTGTAAAGATTTTTTTTATGAAAAGGAAAAAAAGTAGACCCTAGGGCAGAAAGGAAGACAGGAAGTCAAAAAGAGGACTCTAGATAAACTGAATGCGTGAGTTGGCAGAGTTGGCCACACCCTTCACTGGGGCTCCCGAGTATGTGCACAGGGCCAGGGCACCCCACATGGCCAAGGGGCCAGAACCACTTCCGTTTTAGTGCCAGGTGGTGGCTCAGTATAGTGGTTAGGGTTCCAGGCTCCAGGGTCCCAAGGCTCTGTGTGCTCTGGTGAAGTTATCACTTTCCTGCGCCTCAGTTCCTTTAACTATAAAACTTACAAGAAGCCCTGGTGCTGCAGTGGTTAAGCATTCAGCTGTTAACAGAAAGGTCAGTGGTTCAAACCCACCGCCACTATGCATGAGAAAGACCTGGCGATCTGCTCCCTTAAACATTACGGCCTGGGAAACCCTATGGGGCAGTTCTACTCTCTCCTATAGGGTCACTATGAGTCAGAATCGACTTGACGGCACCCAACAACTACAACAATATAAACCTTACAAACCTTTTTTTTTTCTTTTGAGGATTAAGATGGACTATTGTTGTGGGTGACTGATTGCTAAGTATCCAGAACAGTTCCTACTCAGTCAGCAACTACTTTTATCATGAACAATTAAATCAATTATTGATCAAATGATCATTAATTAAATTATTAAAATAACTGCAGTAACAATTTAATAAAAATATTACTTGTAATATAACATATATTCTATATCACATACCTGCCATATAAAAATATGAAAAATAACCTCTTTATCTTAACACTCGTCTCCATATAAATAAAAGTAACTTAAAGACAAAATCACAAGGGTCACAGAAGCAGTAGTGTTAGGAATGTTATCTCCTTTTCAGTTCTCTGCATGATCCAAATATTTAAGAGAAATGTATTAGTTCTAAAACGAAAAAAAACATATTTATTGAAAAACTCCCAAGCCTGTGAAATTCCATGCTCAGATTCCAATGCGCCTCATTAATCAAATCCTCGTTTTGGGAGGTACCACATGAATTGTCAACAGCAACGGAAATACGATTCGTATTTTGATTTTTAATATTTTCTATTGCAAAATATTTTACATATTTTAATATTTAAAAATAACGGCATTTGGAAATATCACCCCTTAGTCTCTGCTTTGCCTTCTTCCTCAAAGAGCTCGCCTTGCCAGCTAGCCAACTTGAAGAGGATTCTGAATGCTTCCAGCAACAGGCGCGCTGCACTGCCTGTCCCCTGCACCTCCCCCGTGCACCCGTCCCCATTCACCTGTCCCCTGTACCTCCCCTGTGCACTTGCCCATTCACCTGTCCCCTGCACCTCCCCTGTGCACTTGCCCATTCACCTGTCCATACCTCCCACACTGCTCCTACCACACTGCACCTCCCACATGCACCTGTTCCCATGACACCTGCCCACACACACCTCCCACACCGCACCTCCACGCATACCTGTCCACAGCACCTTCCACAGCCTGGGTGCTCCCCCACAGATGAACAAGAATTATTAGGAAAGTGCCCAAATCTCGCCCCGCGCTGCCAGTATTTATTAATTTAGAAGA
Source organism: Trichechus manatus latirostris (assembly GCF_000243295.1). NCBI lineage: Eukaryota > Metazoa > Chordata > Mammalia > Sirenia > Trichechidae > Trichechus > Trichechus manatus. The sequence continues at coordinate 81,704 of NW_004444213.1, forward strand.
TTATTCTTCATGAGTTCATGTTTATGGAAATTCGTGTTTGCCAACCACAATAAATGTAAAAGCAAAGCAATCATTGTGGAGCTTAAACTCATCCACACATCTAAGCTCTGGCCATCCACATCTGGGTCGGCAGACTTTCTATAAAGGGCCGCAGAGTAAACGGTTTAGGCTTAGGGGCCATGAAGTGTCTGTGCTCAACTACTCAGCTATGCCCTTACAGCTCGAAAGCAGCCTGTCACAGACAGCTGGAGCCTGGAAGCAGAAGGGCAAGGCTGTGTTCCCAGGAAAGTCTATTTCCAACAACAGACAGCTGGCCGGATTGGCCCATGGGCCATAGTTTGGGGATCTTCATCTACAATGCTTCATCCTCACTTTGTCAGGTTTTGGGCTTATTCAATGGTAAACAGTAGCCTTGCCCTGCTAGAACCCATCTTTCTGGAAAACTCCAAATGCTTCTGTGGATAACCCTTCTTCATAATCTCACTAACATTTACACAATGACAAAGACTGGCACCACACATGGCTGCCACAGGTTTACAGTAAGAGACTGGAACCCACACCACCTGGCACGAGGAGGCCCACAACAGCTGTAAGGTGAAGGACGGGGACGCAGAACCCCAGGGAACTGTCCTGCTTCTCCATGGGATCCTGAGCTTCTCAGGAATCAGCACTGGAAAAGGTCACAGTAGACATGAGATATAAAAGACTACCCACCACCACCCCCCACTGCTGTCGCATCGACTCCAATGCACAGCACCCCATGTGTGTCAGAGTACAAGTGTGTTCCACAGGGTTTGCAATGGCTGATTTTGGGGGAAGTGGATCGCCAGGCCTTTCTTCCAAGGCACCCCTGGGCAGACTCAAACTGCCAAACTTCCGGTTAGTGGCCGAGTTCTTAATTATTTGCGCCACCCAGAGGCACCAATAGGATAAATGTGCTGGAAAATGGGAAAAAGGCTGATGAGTATCTGCAAGGTAGGTAAAAGAGACAGCAAACTTAGAAAAGCAACGGCTGTTTAGGAAAATGGAAAAAAATGCAAAAATTTGAAAACTGATGCAATCTTAGAAATTTAATAAAATGGCGAAAGTGCAGAACTGCTACAATTCTGTCTGAAACTAATTTGGATACTTAAAAGAAAATTATATACTGCCCGTTTTGGTGACATATCAAAAGCGGTAGATGGCTAATCCCAGGTTTATTACATTTACTGGTATTAACTATTTTTAATCAGTCAGTGCACAGCGAGGCCATCTTTGAAGAGCCCAAGCCTGGCTGCCCCACTCTGCTCCTCCGCGGCCCCGCCCCGGCTCCCCCGAGGCCCCACCCCGGCTCCCCACCCACCCACCAAGGCCCCCGTGCACCGCCCACCTCCCAGAGGAGGCTGCAGAGAAAGCCAGAGCAGAAGGTGTGGAGGAGGCTTTAAACCCGGGGAGGGAGGTCCAGAATTCTCTCTCAAACGCCAGCAGAGTTAGGGCCCTCTGCCTGGAGCATCCTTCTCCCAAGTCTCCAGGTCTAAGGGAGCCGCGTTGCCCCAGACCTCCAGGATGCCCAGGCTAGGGGCCACCCTGCCGTACACAAAGGCCCAGCATCCTCATCCGCCCATCTCCCAACGCTGTCATCTGGGATTGCACTTCTTCACATGAGCGGACCTCCCCCACACACGTGTCCATGTGCCCCTGTCCCCCGTGCCCTACATCCTCCGGAGGGTCTCCATCTGACCTCTGGCTGCCCCCGACGTGGGTGTTCAGTAATGAATGCCATAACCTGGGAACAATCTCCAAGTGCTGGCCAGGCTCTCTTCCAACCGTGACTTTTTTTTGGTCTAAACTTGACGGTCTCCCCTTTCAGTTTATTCTCCTCAAACTCACACATTAAGTATTTAAACCATTTTTTTTAAGAGATGGGCTGGACTTGAGAATGAGTAATTCCAGCATGTAAGTTTGATAGAGAAGGTGCATAAATGACAGCTCAGGGAATCTTTCATCCTCTACACAAAGAGGTCGTAGGATGTGACACACAAAATCCATTATGGGATCACGGTAAACATTTCCTTGTCCCTGAAAACTGTAAGCACCCAGAACCCTCTAGAATGTGGCACTCAGATTCAACACGAATGTCCGCACACAGAATGATGCATTTCTGTCCTCCCCATAGACAAAGATGGCTGGATGAGAATGACCTTCGGAGAGAATGGGTTCCTCGAAGCCCTCACAACACCTTCACACGAACAGACGCTTACCGTCCTGGAAGACCCTCTCCACGTTCAGCCCGTACGTGGCACACGTCTCGTAGTAGGTGCACCTCTTCAGATCATTGGAGAGTTTCCGCGCCCTGGTGTCGTCGATGACCCGCGGGTTCATGGAGCTTATCGCGTCTGAAACGCACAGACAACAAGGAACAGCGTGGTGATAACAAGCCACTCCCAGGACTTCCCTCCACTTAAGACCCCCGGGTGCTCAAACCTGTGCCTTACTCGGAAGTGATGTGGTTCTTTGAAGAACCTGGAGTTTTAAAAATACAGTTCATCCCCCAAATAACAGTCTCAGACACCAGAACAGTCATTCATTAGTAGAAATCTGTTTTAGAGGAGAACTTCTAAAACAAATAAAAGAATGTCTAAAGAGACTGGAAAGAAGCGGTTAAACGGATCCAGCGGAAAGTGCTTTAGAAAGGAAATGAAGGGGTGAAAAAAACACAACAAACGCAGCCACTAATTGCAGTTTCTGCAAAGCACAAAGCGCCCTGCTAAATGTGTTCTGTATGTTAGCTACATTCTTCCAGCTGTGGCCACCCATCCATCGATTCATCCAATAAATGTCTACTGAGCCCTTATCAGGTGTCTGGTCCTGTTCCAGATGCTTATCTGAAATCCATCTCTTCCACTTCAAGGCAGCTTTATGCAGAATCTGTTTTAGAAGTTACTCACTATAAAACATTATTTATGAGAATTTTCAAGACTTCGGTCAAATGGACCATCTTTATATACTCAACTACAGAGTCTGTCATACTACGGTGGCTTGTGTGATGCTGGAAGCTATGCCACTGGTTTCAAATACCAGCAGGGTCACCCCTGGTGGACAGGTTTCAGCAGAGTGTCCAGATTAAGACAGACTAGGAAGAAAAGCCTGGTAATCTACTTCCGCAAATTAGCCAATGAGAATCTCATGGATCACAACAGAACAGGTCCAACTTTGGATAAAGCAACTCAGGACCAATTTCTGGAAGAAGACATCATCTCTGGTGAAGTCAAGGGCAGAGAGGGTGAGGGAGACCTTTGGTGAGATGAATGGCACAGTGGCCGCGATGACAGACTTGAACATGCCAGCGGTCTTGAAGATGACGCAGGAGCTGGCAACATTGTGTTCTGAGGTGCCGGGAGTCACCAAGAGCTGCAGGTGACTCGCGGCCGCTAACAACAATGTAACAAGAACCACAGACATTTTACTGGAGTCTTTACTTCGTGTAAACCACTAGAGGGTGCTTTAAGCATGAAGAACCTCTCCTGTAACCAGTTTTAGGCTAAATGTATCTCTCTCAACCTGAAGGGTTTCAGTTACAAATGACCCTATGAATTACATACGCTAAAAAGAAAACAAGGGGTGAGGGGTGTCCATGTTCTCCATGAAAAGCCAGCTCTAACATTTTACACTGAGCTCTCTCAGAGAATGTTGTTATTCGGTGTCTTTATTTCTTTCAGGATACACACCCATTCCCAGATTCCCAGCTTGCCCACCCAGATTCCTGCCACAGCATCTGATTACTTTTGCCAGAGTTCTCTCTTACTTATACTCTAGGCTGCTGTTGATGCTGTCAGTTCTGACTCATGGCGACCCGAGGTGTGCAGAAGTAGAACTGTTCCATAGGGTTTTCAAGGCTGTGACCTTTCAGAAGCAGATCGCCAGGCCTTACTTCCACAGCGCCTCTGGGTGGGTTCAAACTGCCAGCCTGCTGGTTAGTAGTCCAGTGCTTAACCATTTACACCACCCAGGGACTTCTATACTGTCAGTAGTGAAATGTATGTGGTTAACCATTCCTGCTTGCTCCACGGAGGTGATTTCTTATTTGGAAAAGTCTTACATCAGGGTATCCCACATGTGCTAATTCTAAAAAGAATTAGCAAAAACAGTTTGTTGACAAAAACGTGTGGGAATAATCTAATTTTCCTTGAAATTACTATTTCTTAAGTTATCCATATTTCTGACAAAGCAGTTTTAATGCCAATCTTCATCTTATTTTTTAAAAATTTTATGTGACAACTTAACTGGACCCGAAAGCTAAATGCCACTACGACAATGGACTTGTGATCAAGAACAAGGACACTGTGTCCGATTCCATGTGAAGGTCACTCCACTAAGAGGCCAAGTCTTAAGTGACCTTGAAGAAAGCAAGAAACATGGCTGGAGGAACAGCCGGGTTAGAAGTAAGACGCTGGCCATCAGACACTGAAAACAGAGGAGATCCATCAAAACTCTGCTAAGCCAAAACCCAAAGCCTCTGCCACTGGGCCGATTCCAGCTCCTACCGACCCTACAGGACAGTGCAGAACTTCCCCATAGGGTTTCCAAGGCTGTAATCTTTACAGAAGCAGACTGCCACATCTTTCTCCTGAGGAATGGCTGGCGGGTTGGAACTGCCGACCTTTCAGTTAGCAGTCACACGCTTAATGACACCCCACCCCACCAGTAATCAGTATTTTAAAGATGTGTCGAATGAGCTTTTAGACGGCTTATAAATTGTTTTTCTACAACAGAGAGAATTAGGATCTCCTAATGTAGAAAAAGGAGCCCTGGTGGCGCAGTGGTTAAGAATTTGGCTGCTAACCAAAAGGTCGGCAGTTTGAATCCACCAGCGACTCCTTGGAAACGCTATGGGGCAGTTCTACTCTGTCCTACAGGGTCGGTATGAGTCGGAATTGACTCAAGGGCAACAGGTTTTGTTTCTGGGTTTAACACACACACACAGAGTGAGTGAGTGTGTGAGTGTGTGTATGTTTTATTTTGTGAGTGTTGACTGCGTGGTTGGTTTCTCCATAGAATCAAATCAGAAAACGTGACAGTTAATTTCAGTTTCATGGGTTCTCACTGTAAAATGTGAGCCTTCAGCAGATATTATTTCTTCCTTAAACCGTTTTCAAATTCCTCTATATCCATGTCCTATAGCCCACGAATCCAGTTCACGCTCGGCTGCTGGAATCTAAAAAGAAACCCCAGGGGCGTGACGTCACTCACCCTGGGTTCCCACTAGGACCAGAGGAACCTCACTCGTGTTCCGGTAGTTGGCCATCCGACTGTAGTAGTGGTAAACAGTCTGGAAACTTATTTCATCCTCCAAGCTGAAGACAAATATAACCGCATCCACCCACATGGCAAACTAGGGGAGAAAGAAGGGGGCGGGGAGAGAAGAAATGGGGTGAAGAAGAGAGACACTGTCGTTAACGGCTTGTGAGTCCTGGGCACAGGCGGTCAGGCTGGCCGTGAGCCCCGGACACCGTGCGTCAGCCACCTGCTGCTTGACTTCCTCTATAACGTGCTGTTATTGCGTCCTTAACGTCCTGACAACACCCTTCTCCTGAGCAACCCATGCCTCTGCGCTCCCTAGGAGTGGGACCCTCATCACTCCCCACCCAGGCCACCTGACTCCAGGTCACACAAACCATGCGTGCTTCCCATGGCCGCTGTGTTCCTTCCGGAATGTCCACCCTCTGACTCGGCCAACCCCAGCCTGCAGACCGAAGGCAGACGCCTCCTCCACGCCAGGGCCTTCCAGAAGGGGGAGGCAGTGAGGGCCACGCTGAGCTTGTGTCTTCCCACTCAATGCCCTCCGCTCCTCTGGCATGTTTCATTTGAAATGACCCAGACTTTGGCGTGCCTCTGGGAAGCCTTGCTGGCCCCTGGTGCTGAGATGGGCTTCCTCCTCTGGGGCCCCACAGCCTGCTCAGAAACCCCAACCGTCCTGACCCCCCACCCTGTGGCTAGCGGTCCACTCCTCCATCAGGAGAGCGCTTTGCATTGTGAATAACGTGCTTCATTTCAGGAATCCTTATGGTATCCCATGAGGAAATCTTACTTGTTTTTAGCTCATTACATCCATCCATCCACCCAACCACCCATCCATCCATCCGTCCATCCTTCCTTCCTTCCATCCATCCTTCCACCCATCGTCCATCCATCCTTCCACCCATCGTCCATCCATCCATCCATCATCCATCCATCCACCAAACCCACAACTACCTGACTCGTCATTTTATTCTTGCTTTATCTGCTTTCCTATTAACTACAACAAATCCTTCCTCTTGTCAATAACCATATTGTGAGGCGTATATTGTCTCATTTAAAACATAAACCAAACCACAAACCTGCTGCTGTCCAGTTCCTTCCAACTCACAGCGACCCCATGTGTTACAGAGTAGAACTGCACAACATCATAGGGTTTTCTTGGCTATAATCTTTAAGGAAGCAGTCACCAGGCCTTTCCTTCTGCGGTACTGCTGGGTGAGTTCAAACTATCAACTTACTTTTAGGTTAGCAGTCAAGTGCAAACCATCTGCCCCAACCAAGGTCCCTCAGTGCTGCTAACCACCTTGTAACCAAAAGGCTGAAGGTTCAAGTCCACCCAGAGGTGCCAAAGAAGAAAATCCTGGCTATCTACTTCTGAAAAAAAAAAAAAAAAGTTGGCCGTTGAAAACCCTATGGAGCACAGTTCTACTCTGACGCACATGGGTCACCACGAGTCAGAGTCAACTTGATGGCAGATTTTTCTCCCTGTCTTTTAAGGGTATATTTTGAGTACCCTACCACCTAGCAGGTAATTGCTGTTGCTGGCTGCCATCAAGTCAATTCCAACTCACGGCGACCCCATGTGTGCAGAGTAGACCTGCTCCATAGGGTTTTCAAGGCTGTGACCTTTCGGAAGCAGATCGCCAGGCGTTTCTTCAGAGATGTCTCTGGGTGGGTTCGAACCGCCAACCTTTCAGCTAGTAGTCGAACACTTAAGCATTCGTGGCATCCAGGTGAATATTTAATGACCAACCTGCAGGGTGGGGGGAAGGCCAGTTAATTGGCAGGGTTCTACACTGGCCTGAGATCACACAACCTGCCACAAGAAGCCTTGTCATGTCTTTTGTGACGTCACTACCTTGGACAGACTGCATTAAATGATCTGTAATACTGAAAAGAAAGGAACCTCAATGGCGCAATGGTTAAGTGCCTGGCTGCTAACAGAAAGGTCCGCAGTTCAAACCTACCAGCGGCTCCTCGGGAGAAAGGCCTGGCGATCGGTTCCTATAAACATTACAGCCAAGAAAACCCTACGGGGCAGTTCTCCTCTGTCACATGGAGTCACCAGAAGTCAGAATCAACTCCCCAGCACCCAACAACAGCAGCAACGGTGAAAAGAAAGATCGCGCTGGCATGTACCCAGAGGTGGTAGCTTGAAAAGACTTTTCTATCTTGAATGTTTAAGTCCGCTCTGTTTAATCTGGTATAAAATCCTGCCTGTAATTTTAAAAGGTTGTATCTTGATATCCCCAAAAGTAGAAGTCTTGAACTAAGAGTAAACTTCTAGCTAAGTAACACTTCCAGAGAAAGTAAGCATTAGAATAGGGACTAACCCCTAGGAAGCTGACTGAACCCCTTCTCATGATCAGACGCCAAGACAGAAACTTCTGGGGCCTGGTCCCGCCACCAGTCTGTGGGATCATGGCGGACCCCCAGGTGGGCCCCCCAGTCACATGCTGTTTTAGTTACCTAGTGCTGCTGTAGCAGAAATACCACAGCGGGTGCCTTTCGTGAACAGATATTTATTTTCTCAGTCGAGGAGGCCAGAAGCCTGAATTCAGGCTGGCTGTCGGGGAAGGCTCGCTCTCTGTCGCTCTGGGAGAAGATCCCCGTCTCAGCTTCCGTAGTCCCAGAGTTCCTGGGATCCTTGGCAATCTTCACGTGGCATCTACCCTCCCCCGTGCATGCTTGTTTGTCTCTGCGTCTAACCTGCTCTTCTCATATCTCAAGTCATTACGTTTAACACACATCTGTACTGGTCTTGCCTCATTCACATAACAAAGAAAACCCTATTCCCAAATGCGATCACATCCACAGGTACGTTGTTGCCGTGTGCCATTCAGTTGATTCTGACCCGTGGCGAATCTATAGGACAGGTCGACGGTACAAACCCACCCAGCGGCTCCACGGGAGGAAGCCTAGGCGATCTACTCCCATAAATATTACAGCCAAGAAAACCCTCTGGGGCAGTTCTACTCTGTCACACAGGGTCGCCAGGAGTCAGAACCGACCTGACAACACTCAACAGCAAGGACGACAAAAGACATATCACCCCTGATAGTGAAGAAAAGACCTTTCTCGGAGGGAAAACGCCACAGGAGACAGGATGCTGGGATTCCGTCTGCCGACGTGCGGGACTATGGGCAATACTTGGTAAGTAAAGCATCAAAAAAATTAAAAAATAAAACAGGCCATGCTGTTAGCAATCATGGGCCAGTGCTCTGCAGCCTTAACCCTCGCCAAGGTGGGTTTGCGGGAGGGGCTGTTTCTAATACAGACCCTCTTCATCACAATAAAAGCATGACCTAGGTAGCTGTCCTCACCGCTCCACCTTCTCAGTGTGGGGAAAGGTTCTGTGTCTCTGCCATTCCCAACCGCCCGCCTCTCTAGAAGTCGTCACTTCCTGGAGACTCAGCATTCCCTAAACTCAACAACCAAACTCACTGCCCTCGAGTTGACTCCGACTCATAGCGACCCTATAGGACAGAGCAGAACTGCCCCCTAGGGTTTCCAAGGAGCAGCTGGTGGATTCGAACTGCTGGCCTTTTGGTAAGTAGCCAAGCTCTTAACCACTGCGCCACTACAACTCCAGAAACCAAACCCATTGCCATGGAGTCGATTCTGACTCACAGCGACCCTATAGCACAGAGTAGAACTGTCCCATAGGGCTTCCAAGGAGCGGCTGGTGGATTCAAACTGCCAACCTTTAGGTTAGCAGCCGAGCTCTTAGCCACTGCCCCACCTGGGCTCCAAACCACCTACGGAAAGGGAAAAATAACACCACGGAAATTTCTGGGTGCCAATTCCACCGAGCTGACCAATCAATGCAGATTTTTCTTCTCTTTCTCTCTTAAAAACACAGAAGGTGAAAAATCAGCCGAACAGGCCAAACTTCCCTCTAGGGTTTAGACTAAAGGAACAACAGAACTGGTTTCTCAGCGATGAGAAGACCCTTCGTGGGACTTTTTTTTTTTTTTTTAAATATTGATTTACTGGGTTTCTATTATCACTTTCTTTGAGATCACTTGGCTAACTTCTAGACCCACTTGTTGAAACAGAACTTGACAGAGAAAACCAGTAACCAGGTGCTGTCAAGGAGACTCCAACTCATGGTGACCCCATCTGTGTGTAACTCAGAGTAGAACGGTGCTCCACAGGGTTTTCAATGGCTGACTTTTTGGAAGTGAATCGCCAGGCCTTTCTTCCAAGGCACCTCTGGGTGGACTCAAACCTCCAACCTTTCTGTTTGCAGCCGAGCACATTAACCATTTGCAGTGTTCAAGGATTCCTTACACAGAAACCAAAGGTAAAAAGCTGGTTACCAAGAATGCATGTATTACTCACCTGTGCCTCTGGGGGGCCCCCTTCATCTCTAATCAGTAGCAGATAGCTCTGTCCATCAACCACAATCTCCTTCTTGAACCTTCCACCTGCCACACACACAAAAAATCCGGTTACAGAAGAAAAACAGAGAGGGAAGAGAGCGAACAGACGTGGGCTTCGCTTGTGGAAAAATACACCCCAGGCTGTCACCCTGGAGGCAATTCTGAGTGTTTAGGAGTAGATTTCGGTTCTGTCTCCAGCAACCACCGAATTTAACACAACTACTAAATTCGGATTTAAATATTTGTCTTTAAGAACCCGTGTTCATTTTGAGTCAGAACACACAGCCTCCCATACAATACCAGGATCGCTTATGGCTAAGGAGAGTGGAATTTTAAGGCAGACTTTACACGTTAATTCAGGAATTCTCCCTCTTGGTACACAGTGTTAAGATACAGAGAACACCAAAATTGTCATTCTCTTGTTGGGTTCACAGAACCAAAACAAATTTGTCACGCTTCACTGGTGCCTGGTCTCCCATGTATTGATAAATTGAGGGGCTGAGAACCTGTATTCTCCTCAAGAGAAACCCAGTTCTTGAAAGGAAAACATAGAACATCATGAGGATGGTGCTTCCGGTTCACAGTTAGGGGAGGATGCTTCACTACTACACACACGTCAGACAGACTACTGGACGGCACCCCGTCAGGGGGACAGAGCGGAGCGGCTGGCTAGCGGGGGGGCGTTAGAGACAACGAGGGTTAGCAAGGGCACCATGGACCCCGGGGACAGTGCGGGCGGCGCCTGGGAAGATGAGGTCTGAAGGGCTGCCGAGACACCTGGCCACCCACAGCCCCAGCAGGGGGCCACACGGCCACCTGGCTCATCTCCAGCCGTGCCAGGCAGGCCCGTCAGGCCGGCTCTGGACGCCAGGAAGTATTCCCGCTTCTAGGTGACTCTGCCACCTCCAAAGGCAAACCACGTTCCGTGACACCGGGCCGAGTCTACGCTAGTTGACCCTCACAGGACCCCGCATTCCTGTGTCAGCGAAGACACACCAGGCCCAAGCTCTCACTCCGGGCGCCTCTGTGCTAAAGCTTCGCCGGGCCCAACTGACCCCAACTGGAGCCTGGAGAACGGCCCACGTCGGCAGAGCCGGCCCCCCAGCCCCACAGGCCCCCAGCCAGGCCGCTGCCAAGAACCACACGTGTTCCATTCTCCACCCCAGAAACCAGGACCCAGGCCGCCTCATCCCTGAGAAGAAAACGCTAGATACCCTCCCCAGCTTTCAGGCCTGTCCAGGCCTCCAGACTGGCTGCTATGAGCTGAGGCCAGGGGGCTGGCTGGGGAAACTAACCACCCCAGTCGACTCTTTCTGTGCACAAGTGTGCACGTGCACACACATTCACACTCATGCTCACATTCTCTTGGTCTCGCACAAACGTACATTCACTTACACACTTGCTTACACTCACATGCATTCACTTACACATAATTCACTTTCAGTCACGTTCACACACACACATTTGATTAGTTACACACATATTCACTTATACTCATGCACTCACACACAATTCACTGTCACACACACACTTGATGACACGTTCACTCACACTCACCCACACACACATTCACTCACACTCACACCAACAACCACTTCAACTC
>NW_004444213.1:95052-96289 GCF_000243295.1 Trichechus manatus latirostris
GTGAGGCCATATGGTAGAACTGTGAGGGACAAGCCAGAGGGACAAAGGGCCAGGTGGAGGTGGGGCACCACACCCTCTACATCTCATTTGTAAGCACCTCTTAGCCAGAGTGCATATGGGGGCCTCAACCTCCATTGAGGCTTCACCGTCCCGCCCCAGGCACACCAGTCACACGTCTGTCTATCTGTCTCCTCCCCAGACACAGTCCCCACTGAAGCAGGACTCTGCCCTGTCCAGCTTTACAGCCACTGCAGTAAGGACCAGAGCAGGAGCCTGCCCCTGGGAACCGACAAAGTCCCCAAGTGGCCTTCCCTCCCCAGGGCTCCAGGGGGGTGGGAGCATGGTGGTGTCACCACCCAGCCCCAGCCGTCCCAGCAGAGACAGCACAGGGTGATGCACCTCCTCTCGTGCCTGGCTCAGCAGCTTCCTCTCCACCCTCCCTGCGGGAGTCTGGTCTCTATTGTGTTCACGCCCATGCAGAGATTTTTGTAGAGTCACATGCACGAGCCCTTCCAGGCCCTGAACCACACTATCAGTCACAGCACCTTTCTCCTAGGACAGCACCCCCATCACATGCTTTCCTGCCAGCTCCTACCCAGTCTCTGGCTTTGCGACCTCATGCCAAGGACCTCAGACCTAATTCTCATCATCCCTGAAAGGAAGGGTAACACTCTTCCCCACAGCACAGCCCCTCCGATTCTAAAATCCTTTCATATTTCCCCCCAAGACATCTAATCTAATGACTATTTCAATATTTTACATTTTCAAGCATCAGACAGTTGAAATTGGCTTGTAAAGTTTCTCTGGTATTATATTTCTATCAGGAAACAAAAGTTAAATGCTCGTATGCATTGAATATACCGTGGACTTTCAGAATAATGAATTAATCTGTCAACTGCCTCATACGCATGTGAAAGCTGGACAATGAATAAGGAAGACCGGAGAAGAACTGACGCCTTTGAATTATGGCGTTGGCAAAGCGTACTGAATATGCCATGGACTGCCAGAAAAACAAACAAATCTATCTTGGAAGAAGCACAGCCATCTGAATGCTCCTTAGAAGCATAATTTGGACATGTTATCAGGAGGGATCAGTCCCTGGAGAAGGACATCATGCTTGGTAAAGTAGAGGGTCAACGAAAAAGAGGAAGACCCTCAACGAGATGGACTGACACAGTGGCTGCAACAACGGGCTCAAGCAGAACAACAATCGTGAGGATGGCGCAGGACCGGGCAG
>NW_004444213.1:98100-98971 GCF_000243295.1 Trichechus manatus latirostris
AATCTCCTTGGATTACCCTATCACACAGTCCCGCCCAATCACCTGGGTGGGAGTTACAAGGCCATGGCTAGAAAGGCCACACAAAAGTAATCAGTAATCAACTGTACTGCACACACATTATAAAGTAAACCCACTGCCATTAGTTCCGACTCACAGTAGAACTGCTTCCCAGGATTTTCTTGGCTGTAATCTTTAGGAAAGCAGACGCCAGGACTTTCTTCCGCAGAGCCACTGGGTAGAAGTTAGCAGCCCAGCGCAAAGCATTTGTGCCACCCAGGGACCTATAAACTTGTTAAATGAATCATATTCATCCTTTTTTGACTGCCAAGTATAATTAAAAAAACCAAACCCGTTGCCATCTATTCCGACTCACAGCAACCTTATAGGGCAGACTAGAACTGCCCCAGAGGGTTTCCAAGGAGCGGCTGGTGGATTCCAACTGCCAACATTTTGGTTAGCAGCCGAGCTCTCAACCACCGTGAGGTGAAGTATAATTAGATAGTATTAAACCACATTAGGGACCATTTTATTTTCAAAGCCCATTTCCAATCTTTCCGAACCTGACCTCCATAGAGGAAGCCATCAGCCAGAGTTGACTCAGCTCCCCACCGCACGGGGGTGATGCACAGTGGTGAGGCAGGTGGAGCAGGCAGGGGTGGGAGGACCCTAAGGCCACAAAGCCACACACAGCTGGCTTCTCAAGTTGACAAACTGGAACTCCCGGCTGCCTGTGCCCCCCACTCCGTGCTGGCACCCTGTCTCTGTAGCTGTGATAACATCTACGAGGCCCTGGACTCACTGCCAGGTGAGCACAGGAGGTCAGAGCACCACATAAAGCACTCAGGTGACAGGTCTAGTCACATGCCAAGCA
>NW_004444213.1:100015-113593 GCF_000243295.1 Trichechus manatus latirostris
GGGGGGAGCTAAGTGGAGGCCTCTTAAATTCAAGTGCAGTCTACACAGAGAGAAGAGAGAGGTATACTGAGGTGCTCATCTATGTTGTCGTTTCTGCTTTTAGTGGGAAAAAAAGCAAACTGAATTTTCCTATTCCAAAACACAGAACAGCTCTGTTGGGAATAACCACGGCAACAGATGTCCAACATTGCTATTTCTACCATTCAGGCTAACTGGACTGAAAGCTATTAACGTATCATTAACAGCTCTTGACACAACAGAAGATGATGATACAGCCAGCCTTCTAACACTTCCTTGTTTACAAAGCACTTTTCTCCCTAAATCACCTCAATTAATCCTCACAAGATGACGTGATGGCAACCTCATTATCAACATCCAGATGGACTGCCCATCCCTCCCTTCAGCTCCAAAGGTCGTCACTGAGCTTAGGAAACTAAAAAGAAATAAACCTGCTTGTAATTCGATTTCCTATTAATTCCACTCCCACCCGTCTGTGTGTCATACTGTGGTGGCTCGCACATGGTTGTGATGCCGGGAGCTATGCCACCAGTATTTCAAATACCAGCAGGGTCACCCGGGGCGGACAGGTTTCAGTGGCGCTTCCAGACTAAGACACACAAGGAAGAAATGCCTGGCAATCGACATCCGAAAATCAACCATCGAAAACCCTGTGGATCACAACAGAGTGCCGTCCAGCGTAGTGCTGGGAGATGAGCCCCCAGGTCGGAAGGCACTCAAGATGCACCCTGGCCGCACCAACAGACCAGAGCCTGCCGACGGTTGTGACGACGGCACAGGACCGGGCCAGGTTTTGTTCTGTTGTGCGTGGGGTCGCCGTGAGTCAGAGGCATCACAATGGCAACTAACAACAGCTTTATTTCGGTTTTTACTGTCGGTGTCTAACTTGTTCTTTATAGCGTCATGCGTAAGCAAAGGAAGAAAATTATTCGTGCATTTAAAATTGCATTTGTCGGGCGTACTATTTCTCTTTTCCATGAGGAGGGGAGGGGGCATTTTTCTTTTTTACTATTGTAATTTAAGTGAACGTTTACAATTCAACTTAGTTTCTCATACAAAAATTTATACACACATTGTTATCTGACCCTACTTGCTCTCCCTATACTGTGACAGCACACTCCTCCTTTGCACCCCTGATTTCCCGTGTCCATTCAACCGGCTCTGACCCTCTCTGCCTTCTCATCTCGCCTCCAGACAGGAGCTGCCCGTGTATTTACTTGAGCTGAGAAGCACACTCTTCACGAGGATCATTTTATGTGGAAGGGGCATTTCTGTAGCAACATGTAGTCAAGCAGCTGTGACCTTTCCCACAGGTGCTCACTGGTCACGTGACTTGTCTGTCGTCAGAGCTGAGGTTCAGGTCAGAAGTAAGAAGGATCAGGAAGGGCAGAAAAGAAGGCTGATGCTGGGTCCCCTAAGCTACTGTTTAGAGATCCTCTCCCATGAAAACATCTTTTACATTCACCCAAAACTGTCTTCTGCATTACTCAGCTTCATGAGAAAACAGAAAGAGTATCTATCTGCAAATGCTACTGTTTAATTATCGAAGAAAAATAGAAAGAGGGGGATAGACTGAAAAGGACTTCATTTCTCCCAAAAAGAGTATTTAAAAAATGTCATCACCAGTGTGCCAGAAAAAAATTTTTTTTTAATTAATTTTGCTCTTTTAACTCTGATAAAAATTCTCAAGTCAGTAACACATTGGTGTTGCAGTTCTGGCAAAGTTTTGTACTGTGACATTTAAAAGGAATTTTGGGCCACGTTATTATTTCATACTGGGGAAAAAAGATTTATTGGTAACATGAGTTTACAAAATTCAACTGGATCAGATGTCATTTCCTCCGCCAATTTTTTATTTTTAAACTTACAATGCGGAAAAAAAAAAGTAACCACTACAGAAACGCATTAGCAGTGAGGGCAGCTCCTGTGGGGTGACTGCTAAGTGCTTCTGTGGGGACACGCTCCGGATTAGGGCTGCAGGTGAATGAGTATTTAAGGCTGTTTCCTCAGGCAGGCGCGTGACCTCCCATTTAACCCAGACCTCAGCAAAATGGAAGAGGAAGACCACGAAAGAAGTCAAGGTTCCGGGCTAGGAGGGTAGATTTAACGTCACTGTACCTGGATTTTCTTTCCTCCATTCCGAGTAAAATGAAGGGGGAAAAAGTAAAAACTAGAAGGAAGAAAGCTCACCATCAAACAAGGAAAGGGGTGCAGTTTTACATAAACCTGTCTTCGTCATCTAGTGCTGCTGTAACAGAGATACAAGTGCACGGCTTCAACAAAGAGACGTTTACTCTCTCACAGTCTAGGAGGCTACAAGTCCAAATTCAGGGTGTCAGCTCCAGGAGAAGGCTTTCTCTCTCTGTCAGTTCTAAAGGAAGGTCGTTGTCATCAGTCTTCCCCTGGTCCAGGAGTTTTTCAGTGCAGGAACCCAGGTCCAAAGCACACACTCTGCTCCCAGCACTGCTTTCTTGGTGGCATGAGGTCCCCGTGTCTCTCTGCTCACTCGTCTCTTTTATATCTCAAAAGAGATTGGCTCAAGACACAATCCAATCTTGTAGATTGAGTCCTGCCTCATTAACGTAACGGATACTCATCCCATCTCATCAACATCATAGAGACAGGATTTACAACACAGAATAAAATCATACCAGGTGACAAAATGGTGGACAATCACACAATACTGGGAATCATCGCTTAGTCACACTGATACACGTATTTTTGGGGGACCACAATTCAATCCATGACAAAACCTCATAAAAGCTGGCACTAAGGAATAAAAATGTAGACTCCAGAGCTGAGTAAACAGGGACACCCGTGGCTCCTGACCCCACTCCCAGGCATATCCCTGGAGTCACCTTCACCCCAAAGTGTGGAGAAAAGAAACAGAAAACAGCAATGCGGTCCCTCCAGGGTAGCAGTGGGCATGGGCGTGGGCACAGCTGAGTGGAACAGGCTCCGAGCCACCAGCCAAGGGTCAGCTCACACCCACCACTTAAGGCTGGGAGCCCTGAAGCAGCCTCCCGTGCCTCAGTTTCCTTATGAAAAAAGTCACGTAACAATAAACCCATTGCTGTAGAGTCAATTCCGACTCATAGCGAACCTATAGGACAGAGTAGAACCGCCCCATAGGGTTTCCAAGGAGTGGCTGGTGGATTCGAACTGCCAACCTTTTGGTTAGCAGCCTGAGTTCTTAACCACTGTGCCACCAGGGCACCTGCCTTATCAGGCCATGGCGGGGGTTGCACATGCTAATCCATGTCAGGTACTGGTCAGGTTACAAAAACGTTCTAAGTGCCTGACAAACAATTGCCACGTTACAATTGCGACTCCATGATTTCCAAATGGAAACTCATACAGCAAGGCCAAGTTTGAAAAATGTAACGAAATGGAAAGGACAAACCAAGGGTGCAAAGACCAGGTAAAAAGGCTCCTGTCTTACATGTCTTATGCTGCAAAACATAAAACCAGGGCTCTCCTCAGGACTTAGATAAAGCCCAGGCTGTTCACAATCCAGGAAAACACCTCTTTCTCCCAAATCTCAACAGCTTATCAAAGAGCAAAGCGTCGGACAAGTGCTTTTGAAACTGCTCCAGGGGGAAGATTCTGGAAGTCTCCAGTAACAGAGTCTCAACACTGATCCAGGTGTATGGCATGCTGCAAGCCTCAGACCAGAGCCCCCACGTAAACAAGTTACAAAAAGCCAAAGCGGAATAACCCATCGTCATCGAGTCGATTCTGACTCACAGCGCCCCTAGACGACAGAGCAGAAGTGTCCCACAGGGTCTCCAAGGAGCGCCTGGCGGGTTTGAGCTGCCGAACTTTTGGTTAGCAGCTGAGCTCTTAGCCGGTGTGCCATCAGGGCTCCCACAGGGGAACAGATCTGCTTTACACCCCACCAATGACATAACGTGTCCTTATTCTTCGGCAAGGGCATTCCTGCCTCGGCTTCATTTTTTCAACTGCACTGTTAGGACTATATTGCTAATTTTTGTTTCCCTCCTAAATCCAGCTACCAGAGAGTCAGCTCTGATTCATGTCGACCCGAGGCTGTCAGAGTAAACCTGTGCTCCACAGGGTTTTCAATGGCGAACTTTTTAAAAGTAGATTCTTCTGAGATGCCTCTAGGTAGACTCGAACCTCCAACCTTTCAGTTAGCAGCCAAGTGCATGAACCATGTGTGCCACCCAGGAACTCCATTTCCTTCCTACGCTGGGCCAATAACATCTTGGTCTACGAAATCACCACTCAACAAACAGTTATCAAGTTCCACCATGTGCCAGGCACGGTGTTTGGTGCAGGGAATACAGAGAACAAGACAGAATGTACGTGTAATGGAGCTACTCTCCAGAGCTGTGGGAAGAAAACTAATCAGTCAAGGGTAAGAGAAGACCACGTGGGGGTGAGGAAGCGCCAGCACGGTGAGCAGACACAGCCCGGCCACCCTAGACCCACTGTGTGAACTGGGCATGGCATCTGGTTTTGAACAAGCACACTGAAAAAGAAAATCGT
This sequence comes from Trichechus manatus latirostris, assembly GCF_000243295.1. Lineage (NCBI taxonomy): Eukaryota > Metazoa > Chordata > Mammalia > Sirenia > Trichechidae > Trichechus > Trichechus manatus. The sequence continues at coordinate 104,546 of NW_004444213.1, forward strand.
CATTGGGCCCCTCCCAATAAAATCTAATTCATAACCAAATAAACTGCATACAAAAAATGTCCCAACACCCGCCCCTGTGGTTGTACTTGAACGTTTCTGCATTTACGGCTGTCTCTGAAATAACTCGTGTGATCAAGGTAACAAATTCAGTCAAGCATATCTGTTTCTTCAGAAGAAAATGTACTTTTCTTTTGTTTGCTTTGTTTTTGATATTTTGCCTGTTTATTGTATGCATTATAAAAAAAAAGTAAAGCAAAAAGCATTGCAAAGCCAAGAGAAAGCTTTACTCCTGACCTAGCACATCTGAGGAGTCCCTGGGCCATGCAACAGTTAAGCGCTCAGCTGTTAACCAGAAAGTTGGAGGCCTGAATCTACCGAGGTGCCTCGGAAGAAAGGCCTGGCAACCTGCTTCTGAAAAGTCAGCCACTGAAAACCCTATGGAGCAGTTCTACTCTGACCCACACGGGATTGCCATGAGTCGGAGTCGACTCGACAGCAACTGGTTTGGTTTGTTTTTGGTTTAGCGTATCTGAACAATGCTTCCTTGACAAACATGATCACCTGTGCCCTGAGCTGGGTGTCGAGGGGCACGGACATGGGGATCCACAGGACAGGACAGAAAAGGCCAGTGTAGGAGCAAGTACTCGGAGGAGCCAAACATAATAACCCAACGGTCAGGAACTGCCAGGAACACGAGGACAAACGGGCCCTTATTCCCTTAATTTTCCTGTTCTAAATCCAATTTTCTGTGTAAAAATAGCCTGTTTATTAAAAAATATTGTGTTTTATATATGTTCTATTTTTGAATATGGGATTCTAGAGGTGAATATGGAAAAGCACTGGCTTGCAAGTTGCTTCTTCACACACTGTTATCTGAACATAAATAAGATGCTTGTTTCAAGAAATTAAAAACGGATGGGGCTATAAGAGCGTATGGAGAAGCCAAGAAAAGCTGGGCACGCTCAACCACTCTGCGTCGCTTCTGCTTCCTGTAAAGGGCCAGAGGCCAGAGAGCAAATGCTTCAGGCTTTGCAGGCCACATTCTTTTTTGTCTTTGGTATGCATGCATGTGTGACTGATTATTTATATATGCATGTATCCATGTAGGCATGTATGTCGGGGGCACGGTGACTCAGTGGTAGAATTCTCACCTTCCACGCAGGAGACCCAGGTTCCATTCCCAGCCAATGCAGCTCACGTGCAGCCACCATCCGTCTGTCAGTGGAGGCTTGCATGTTGCTACGATTTGCTATGATGCTGAACAGGTTTCAGTGGGGATTCCAGACTGAGATGGACTAGAAAGAAAGGCCTGGCAATCTACTTCTGAAAATCAGCCACTGAAAAGCCTATGGATCACAATGGTCCGATCTACAACCAATCATGGGGATGGTGCAGGACTGGGCAACATTTCGTTCCACTGTACGTGGGGTCTCCATGATTCGGGGACTGATGTGACGGCAGCTAACACCGTGCCCAGCTTTCGAAGGCATCTACATAGGAACAGGGTAACGACTTTCAAAGAAGGAAACAGGGCTCAGAAAGGGTAACACATGCTGGCCCCTCGTGCTGCCCCTCGGGGCTACGGGAGTGGCCTCGTGGGCTATGTAAACAGACACCCCAGCTTCCAGAGCCAGGGCAGCGTCACTGCATTCCTCCCCAGCCTAGACCGTGCCTCAGAATCCTTCTCAACACAGCGCATCCCACGCTGAATCAAGGACTACAGCGTGATTCCAGTTGTGGTTTCCACTTCCGGCTTAATCAATCTTCAAGGAATTTGTTGGGTTAAAGCATTTGTACCATATAAAGTAGCCATCTTTGGTACGTTATTGACAGCTGTATATGGTGGAACAACGGTTAAATGCCCGGCTGCTAAGTAAAAGGTTAGAGGTTCAAACCCACCCAGTGGCTCCACAGGAAAAAAGGCCTGGTAATGTGTTTCTGTAAAGATTATAGCCTGGAAAACCCTGTAGGGTTGCTATGTGTCGAAAATCTACTCGACAGCACCTAACAACAACGGTATGGCTTAAACCAGATTGATTTAAAAGATAACACACACATACAGTCTAGCTCGGCCGCTGTCAGGTTTCCTGGCTAGTCCCACGGATGCTTCTGCTACCAGGCACACTTCCATTCCACACGGATGCTCCTTCTGTAACTCTCTGTGGCACTGAGCCTAATTTGCCGCTACTGTTTCCTTAACTTCTGCCTGGCTATCTCCATGCCCTGGCCCTTGGAGTTTGCTCTGATCCCAAGTAGAAGTCTGGAGTGACTGTGCATCCTGCAAGAAGAATTACAGGGGGCAACATGGCCTTCAGACAGCCTCAGCCATTCCACCTCTAAGTGGTCATGGCTGGGAGAGGTTCTCCATGCCTTCTTCTTTTTTTTTTTTAAATATTTTATTTATTTTTGCTGACAAGATACACAACCAAACTCCCATTCATTCACAATGTCTACATAAGCAGTTCGATGACATGGCTACGTCCCTCACATTCTGTCACCTCTCTCTAACCATCGTGAACGGAGGCTCTCTGCCCTTTAAAGTTCTCATCTGTTGTCAGTTTGGAGCCCTGGTGGCGCAGTGGTTAAGAGCTTGGCTGCTAACCCAAAAGTCGGCAGTTCGAATGCATCAGCCGCTCCTTGGAAAACCTCACAGGGCAGTTCTACTCTGTCCTACAGGGTCGCTATAAGTTGGAATCAACTCGATGGCAACAGCTTTGGGTTTTTTTTTTTGATTGTCAGTTTACACTCATAAAGGTCATCTTTTATAAGCACACTATGGTCACAGTACACATTCGTTATTAACTGGGCCAAACTGTCATTTAGTTTGGAAACCCTGGTGGTGTACTGATTAAGAGCTACAGCCACTGACAAAAGGTCGGCACTTTGAGTCCACCAGCGGCTCCTTGGAAACCCTATGGGGCAGTCCTACTCTGTGCGATAGAGTCACTGTGAGTTGGACTCCACTCAACGGCACTGGGTTTGGTGGGTTTTTTTGGTTGTTTAGTTTCATGACAGCTTCATGGGATGGTTTCAGTCCACAGTTTAAAGATTATTTCTGGGCATTAGATTTGGGGGTTGGTTTGGGTTTAATCTTTACGGGAGCAGATTGCCAGGTCCTTCTCCCACAGAGCTGCTGGGTGAGTCTGAACCACCAACCTTTTAGTTAGCAGCCAAGCACTTAATCGTGTGTGCCACCAGGGCTCCTTCAAAGGGCGTCTAGACTAGAGCAACGAACCTGGCCCCGCGGCTCCGGCTCCGAGAAGGCAGCTACCTGCGCCCGTGGCTGCCTGGTCTGCCCCACCTGGTTCCCTGGGACTGTGAACCGTGCTGCCAGCGGGCAAGATGTCACATCCAAAACAACACAGAGACAGGAGCAGCAGACCACAGTGGAAGCTCCTGGATGGTTGCTCAGTTTTGACCAGTCCCATTACTATTTTTTAATTTGCAATCAAAAGATGTTTTTTAAAAAAAAAAAAAAGTCACCACTGAGTCGATTCCCACTCATGGTGACCCCGTGTGTGCAGAGTAGAACTGCTCTGTAGGATTTTTTCCAAGACTGTGACCTTTTGAAAGCAGATTGCCAGGCCTTTCTTCCAAGGTGCTTCTGGGCGGGTTCGAACTGCCAACCTTTCGGTTAGTAGTCGACCAATTAACCATCTGTGCCACCCTGAAGCTCTAAAAATGAGCCCTGGTGGCACAGTGGTTAAGCGCTCAGCTGTTAACCAAAAGGTTGGCAGTTTAGATCCATCAGCTGCTCCGCAGAATATCTGCTCCCACAGATTATAACCTAGGAAACGTTATGGGGCAGTTCTACTCTGTCCTACAGGGTCACTAGGAGTCAGAATCGAGTCAAGGGCACACAATAACAATAAGGCTCTAAAAACACCTTTGAAGTTCAACTTTCTTTAGGAAAAGCGATGTGTAATCGCACATCTGAAGCCTCGTAGACTCAATTCTTCTTTTCCCTATTAAAGAAATGGTTTGGTAACAACTTGTGCTAACATCATGAGGTTTCTCAGGAAAGCAATGGTGGTGTCAACAGCATGTATGAGGCCGTTTCTGGGTCTCTTTAAGTGAGCTTTGTGGGCCGCCTCGCGAACCAACCCGGAAGGCTCCCAGACTCTCATCTGGGCAGGTGTGAATCACCCCTCTGCATGACAGTTATGTTCAGAGACCTCCTCTCTGAAACGCACACCACAAAGGCAAAGACAGCCCCCAGCCCCAGCCTCGCCCCCAGTATGCAGCTCTTGGTAGGCTTCTGACTTCTTGCTGAATTAATGAGACATATAACAAGATGGGGTGATGTGTTCTGAGTTCCAAACAACCAATGCAAAAACACACTCTGTCCTGCCCATGTTGTCAATGCCAGAAACATCAACAGCCTCCTTATTCCAACTGTACAGCTTGCTGTATCTTGTTCATATTGGTTCCTTACAGTTCTAGTGGTCACTTGAGTACCCTTCACTTACTTTAGGCTTCAGGGGAGTGCAAGTAGTTTGCGCTCAACTAGTAACCTAAAAGTTGGCGGTCCAAGCCCACCCTGCAGCACGGTGGAAGAAAGGTCTGGCTTCCGTAAAGATTACAGCCAAGATGACTGTATGGAGCAGGTCTACTCTGTAACCCAAAGGGTCGCACTGATGCCACAGCAACAAGTCTGGTTTTCAGGTTTCACTCATTTTCGACAATTATCACCTGATCCTCCATTTGGCTTACAAGTCAAGGAGGTAGGGTTACTGGGCTGTTAACGGAGATGGAGGTAAGGACAGAAGCAAGGGACATTACCATGGTTAGAGACTGGGTTAACACCGGAACGAACTGGGGAGGACAGCTACTCCTACTTCTGCTTCCCCTGTTAAACTGATAACCCACCAGCACTTTCATAATCTTAAAGTTTACAGACGATCCTAATTTAAAAATTATCATATGCTTATAACTACTTGGTCATCAGTGGCATGGTAAAATTCATGTTAAAAAATTAGATTTCAAGACTACTCAAATTTTATTAGAGTTTTTACAGATTTTTTCATGGTAATATGAAACGTGTCCAAGAATGTTTTTTAGAAATAAGCCCTGACATCTGTTAGGCAGTGGTCGCTGACAAAAAAAGAATTTTTAAAAAAACTTATTTGATTGGGAAAGGGTTGTGGGAGCTGACAGTTTAAATGCATTTCATGTGTCTTAGGCTGGGTGTTTACCACATGGTGTGTTTCTAAGACACCAAGTAAACACTCAATGAAAAAATATTTTGGAGACATGTGCTCCGGAGAACATATTTACTGCCCTGAGGATAGATCCATCTGTTAGAGGACAATCCCAGGCGCTCATGAAGGCACGCGGCAAGACTAACGAGAGACTTCACAGCCAACATGTCCTCGCTGCCAGGGTGCAGCGACCACGAGAACTCTCCTCCAGCAGGGGGCGCCGCAGCTAGGCCTGCACAGTGAAAACCCAGGACTCTTCCATCTCCTGCAACATCATCCGACCTCTGGGACCCTGGAAATGAGAAGGCAAGGACGCTGGCTGACATCGATCATAAGGGTCAAGCAGGCATCCTGCATGTGTCTTAGTGCCCCAGTGCTGCTGTGACAGAGATACCACAAGGACAAGAATGTACTTTCTCACAGATGGTAGCCTACGAGTCCGAGTGCAGGGCACGGCTCTAGGGAAGGCTCTCTCTCGGGAACCTAAGAGTCCGAGTGCAGGGAACGGCTCTAGGGAAGGCTCTCTCTCGGGAACCTACGAGTCCGAGTGCAGGGCACGGCTCTAGGGAAGGCTCTCTCTCGGGAGCCTACGAGTCCGAGTGCAGGGCACGGCTCTAGGGAAGGCTCTGTCTGCTCTGGGGGAAGGTCCTTGTCTCAGCTTCCCTAGCCAGCCGTCCTCGGAGTTCTTGGGCTTGTAGACAGGTCAGCCTCCGTCTTCAGATGGTGTTGGTCTTCCCCCTCCCCTTCCCCATGTCTGCCTTCTTCTACGTCTAATCTGCTTTTTTTAAAAAAAAAATACAGTAAAACCTGCAAAAGCTGGAGCCTATGTAAGGCAAAACCTGTCAGAGAAGGAAAACGCAAATATTTTCCACTAACAGAGAGCAACAGAAAAGTGCTAAGACCACACCCTGTCAAAGGTGGAAACTTTGCAAGACCTGGAAAAACAAGGCGGTCCTGTTGAGTTCCAGCTCCCACAGGTTACACTGTATCTCAAAACTGATTGGTTTAAGATACATCCTACACTGATGTGACCTCATTAACCTAACAAAGAAAACCCTTTGCCCAAATGGGATCACATCTACCTGTCATAGGTTAGGGTGTACAGCACACATTTTGGGGAGGATACAGTTCAATCCTTAACAGCATACTTCAACTAGAGAGCCTCCTGATAACATTTGTTCACAATCCACATAGCACACACACACACCCAATATGTGCGTGCAAGAACAAACGGAATATAGTGAATATATTCAATATCGTGCAGCCCTGGTGGTGCAGTCATTAAGAGTTTGGCTGCTAACCAAAAGATCAGCTGTTCGAATCCACCAGCTGCCCCTCGGAAACCCGATGGGCCAGGGGCAGGTCTACTCTGTCCTACAGGGTCGCTGTGAGTCGGAATCAACTCAATGGCAACAGGTTTGGGTTTTTTTGTTGTCAATTCAATATTCACAGGGCTCACAGAACTAACCCCAATCTAGCAAAAAGGATGAGAGGGATGGCCCGCCCACTTTAAATTCTATCCTTTTCTCTGGTTTCCAAATTATGCCATTAGGTCTCAGGCAACACACACAGTAAGAAATGCTGCGAACCCTCCCCAGGGTGTCCAGCAGAGGGACTCCTACCTTATCATCTAGTCCGCTTTCTCTGCTTTTACATTCTAAACTTCTCCTCACCTGTGTTTTGTAATTACTCCCGCTGTGGGGCGCCATCGGTCAGTTCCAACTCACAGCGACCCCATGTGACAGAGCAGAACTGCCCCATGGAGTTTTCTAGGCTGTGATCTTCACAGGATCGGATCGCCGAGTCTTTCTACTCCAGAGCTGCTTGGTGGGTTCTAACCAACCTTTTGGTCAGCAGCTGAGTGCTTGACTGTTGCACCACCAGGGCTTCTTCACAATTATTCTCGTTGTTATCGCTGTTGTAAGGCGCCGTGAAGTCGATTTAAACTCAGAGCGACCCTACAGGACAGAGTATAACTGCCCCATAGGGTTTCCAAGGAGCAGATGGTAGATTCGAACTGCCGACCTTTTGGTTAGCAGCCTTGTAGCTTTAACCACTGCACCACCAGGACTCTTCATTACGCTTGGTATCAAGCATTTTCTCCTAAACTTCTCTTAGTTAGCAGGGCACTCAGGTCCCTCCTGTCTCCCTTATCTATTTCAGATCCTTCTCTTCGTGTGAGAAAAATTGCCATGGACCTTTTTCACTTGGGAATGGTGGCTGCTTCCCTCCGTCTGCCCAGCAAGCTCGCTGGCGGAAGAAGCACGTTTTATCTGGTGCCTCTACTCTTCAGACTATCCCAGTCTGCGACATTGGTAAAAGGAATGACACGCAGCCACACTTTCACGTTGTGGTCCACGTCCTCTATTTTTGGGGGGAGGGTGGAGGAATTCTGGGTAAGGCGCCCTGGGTGGCTGCAAACCCCTCTGAGGTCACCTCTGGGAAGTAAAGGAGGAATATAAACGCAGGGCTGGCTGCAGCGCTGGGGACCATAGAGGCAGCCCCTTTCTGGAATAGACAGGGTTGCCAGATTAAAGACATGCAACACGTATGGGACAATGTTGTTGTTGTTGGGTGCCCTATCAAGTCGATTCTGACTCATAGCAACCCCATGTGACCGAGCAGAACTGCCCCACACGGTTTCCTAAGCTGTAATCTTTACAGGAGAAGATCGCCAGGTCTTTTCTGCCACGGAGTAACTGGGTGGGTTCGAATCGCCAACCTTTCAGTTAGCATCTGAGTGCTTAACCGCTATGCCACCTGGGCTCCTTGTTTGGTATATACTCATAGTAAAAAATTATTCATTATCTATCTGAAATTCCAATTCGACCAGGCATCCTGTACTGTAATTCGCTAAATCTGGCCACCCAACCTAAAGCATTTCCTGGCTCAGAGAAAGACGTTCTCACCAAAAACCAAACCCACTGCCATCTAGTGGATTCCAACTCATAGTGACCCTAAAGGACAGAGCAGAACTGCCCCACTGGGTTTCCAAGGCTGTAATCTTTATGGAAGCAGACTGCCACATCTTTCTCCCACAGAGCAGCTGGTGGGCTCGAACCGCTGACCTTTAGGTTTGCAGCCGAGTGCTTTAACCACCGTGCCACCAGGGCTCTAACACTTTCACAGCTGTCAAAAAGATGGCTGGGATGAACAAAGCTGAAAAATGGAGATTCAACGTCATAAAAATCGTCAAGAAGGAGCAGAAAAGGGGCAAAAAATCCAGGCAACTGGGCATATTCATATATAGTGTTTTCTGGGCGGGGCAAGAGGGTGGGAGGGAGTCCCGGGGAATGATGAGGAAGAATGCATAACCAGGGTCACCTTGGCCAAAGGGTGAATGTGAACAAGTCACTCAGGCCAAAGCCTCCATCATCACCTCCCCCCGGCCATCATTAAGGAACCCCTGCAACAATGATGCTCACCAATGACTGAGCAGGCAGTGTGCCAGGCCCTGTAAGCAGGTGTGGACAGACGGGGGAGGCCAGGCCCAGCGTCAGCTCTCCTAAGGTTGTTACGAGGATTAAATGACACAGCAGGGACCTGGCTGACACCTGGTAGGTGTCTGATAAACACTAGTTATCATTATCATCATCATACCCACTTTGCAGATGAGAACACCAAGTCTCAGCAAGATTAAGTGACACCCCCAAGTCCCATGGCCTCCAGGCTTGTGGCATGGAACCTCAGGGTCCGAGAGATGTCTGGAACCCGAGTGCTCACAGGATAACCACTGCACAGGTCTTCCCTTCTGCTAGCCAGGCACTCGGCTGAGATCTCGATTTGAGCACTGACCACGCCACGCTGTAGCCGCTGCTCTGAGCGGGGACGGCCTCTGATTTCACTC
>NW_004444213.1:114402-115494 GCF_000243295.1 Trichechus manatus latirostris
GTCTCTCTCTGCGTCTCTCTCTCCATCTCTCTCTCTCTCCGTCTCTCTCTCCATCTCTCTCTCTCTCCGTCTCTCTCTCCGTCTCTCTCTCCATCTCTCTCTCTCTCCGTCTCTCTCTCTCCATCCCTCTCTCTCTCTCTCTCCGTCTCTCTCTCCATCTCTCTCCACCCCTCTCTCTCTCCGTCTCTCTCTCCGTCTCTCTCTCCATCCCTCTCTCTCTCTCTCCGTCTCTCTCTCCATCTCTCTCTCTCTCCGTCTCTCTCTCCATCTCTCCCTCTCCGTCCCTCTCTCCATCTCTCTCTCTGTCCGTCTCTCTCTCCATCTCTCTCTCTCTCCGTCTCTCTCTCTCCATCCCTCTCTCTCTCTCTCCATCCCTCTCTCTCCATCCCTCTCTCTCCGTCTCTCTCTCCATCTCTCTCCGTCTCTCTCTCCATCTCTCTCTCCATCCCTCTCTCCATCTCTCTCTCTCCGCCTCTCTCTCTCCATCCCTCTCTCCATCTCCCCCCTCTCCATCTCTCTCCATCCCTCTCTCCATCTCCCTCTCTCTCCGTCTCTCTCTCTCCATCTCTCTCTCCGTCTCCCTCTCTCCATCTCTCTCTCCCTCTCTCCATCTCTCTCCGTCTCTCTCCCTCTCCGTCTCTCTCTCCATCTCTGTCTCCATCTCTCTCTCCATCTCTCTCCCCAGTCTCTCTCTCTCCATCTCTCTCTCCATCTCCCTCTCTCTCCGTCTCTCTCTCTCCATCTCTCTCTCCATCTCCCTCTCTCCATCTCTCTCTCCCTCTCTCCATCTCTCTCTCCGTCTCTCTCCCTCTCCGTCTCTCTCTCCATCTCTGTCTCCATCTCTCTCTCCATCTCTCTCCCCCGTCTCTCTCTCTCCATCTCTCTCTCCATCCCTCTCTCCATCTCTCCGTCTCTCTCTCCATCCCTCTCTCCATCTCTCTCCATCCCTCTCTCCATCTCTCCCTCTCTCTCTCCGTCTCTCCGTCTCTCTCTCCATCCCTCTCTCCATCTCTCTCCATCCCTCTCTCCATCTCTCTCCCTCTCTCCATCTCTCTCCGTCTTTCTCCGTCTCTCTCTCCATCCCTCTCTCCC